>NC_046658.1:157485349-157488049 GCF_010883055.1 Belonocnema kinseyi | reverse complement strand
TTTTTAATTAAAACTTCAACTTTTTGGTTAAGAATTCTAGAATTTTATTTAAAATTCGTCTTTTTGGTAGTGAATTAATCTTTTTGATTAAAAAATTTATCTTTTTTAGTTGTAATTAGTTGCAAAGTCAACTTTTCGGTTTGAAATTCTTGAATTTAGTAAAAAATTCTTTTTTGTTCCGTAGAAAATTAATCTTTCTGTTGAAAAATTCATCTTTTTGGTTAAAGAATTAACAACTAGGTTTTAAAATTAAACTACTTTTTTTGAATTAAAAAAGGAAAGAAAATTATGCTCTTTCTTTTTAAAAAATTCAACTTTTTGGTTGAGAATGCTTGAATTTGATTAAAAAGTGATCTTTTTTGGTAGAAAATTAACCTTTTTATTTAAAAAGTCTTCGTTTTTAGTTGAAAATTCAATTTTTTCATTAGAAAATTAATCTTTTTGTTTAAAAATTCATCTTTTTTAATTAAAATTAGTCGAAAATTTTACTTTTCATGTATTTTTTTTCAAACAAATAGTTTTATTTTAAACCTTAACAAAATAGTTAAATTTTCAACCAGTAAGATGGATCCTCAACTAATAAACTGATTTTTTAACATTGTTCAATTCTGAGCCAAGTTTAAAAAGTTAATTTCAACTGAAAAAAAACTAATTTTCATCAAAATAGTTTGAAATTTCAACTATTAAATTTTTTGTAGAAAATTCATCTTTTTCAGGAAAATTAAATTTTTTGTTAAAAATTCATGTATTCTTGAAGTCTTCTTTTTTTTCGAAAACTAATCCTCTTGTTTGAAAATGTAACAGCTTGGCTGAAAGTTTAATTTTGTTTCTAAAAATTCGTTTTTTTTTTGGCAGACTATTAATTCGTTTACAGTTAAAATTTAAATTTTTGGTTTAAAATTAATGTATTTTGTTTAAAACTAATCTTTCTCTTAGTTGAAAATTGAACTATTTGGTGGGAAATTTAGGTTTTCTTTTCTTTTTTTTTTTTTTTGAGAAAACAAAGCTTTTTGGTTGAATATTCGACTTTTTTGGTGAAAATTGATACATTTTGCTCAAAATTCGTTGTTTTTTTGGTAAATAGTGATTTTTTTAAATTCAAAATTGAACCATTTGGTTAAAAATTAATTTATTTGTTTGAAAATTAATTTTTTTAATTGCAAATTAAAATTCAGGGTCAATAATTCATCTATTTTGTTAAAAATTCGTCTTTTTTTAATAAAAATTGAACTATTTGGTTGAAAATTTAGGTTTTATGGTAAAGATTCGTTTTTTTGTTGCTTTTTTTTAGAAAAAAAAACTTTTTGTTTGAATATTTATAAATTTTGCTAAAGATTCGTTTTTTCTCGTAGAAGAATGATTTTTTTGGTCAAAAATTAAACAATTTGGTGAAAAAATAATATATTTTGTTGAAAATTTGTCGTTCTTGATTAAAAATTGAACTATTTGGTTGAAAATTAAAACTTTTTTGTTAAAAGTTCGTACTTTGTGTTTTTATTTTTGAGATTTTTATTTTGAGAAAACTAATCATTTTGGTTCAATATTCCACTTTTTGGTTGCAAATTTATAAATTTTTTAAAGAATTTTTGTTGTTGTAAAATAATGATTTTTTTGTTGTTAAAAATTAAACTATTTGGTTTAAAATTGATGTATTGAGTCAAAAATTAATCTCTTTAATTCAAAATTCAACTTTATGATTAAAAATTCATTTATTTTGTTAAAAATTCGTCTTCCTTGGTTTAAAATTGAACTATTTGGTTGAAACTTTACGGTTTTTGTTAAAACTTTGGTTTGAAATAAATGTATTGTATTCAAAATTCAACTTTATGGTTAAATAATAATGTATTTTTATTAAAAATTCGTCTTTTTTTTAGAATATTAATTTCTTGCTTAAAAATTAAATTATTTGGTTGAAAATTAAAATTTATACATTTTTCTAAGAATTTTTTTTCGCAAAAAAAGGATTTTTTGGTTAAAAATTAAACTGTTTGATTTTAAATTAAATTTTTTTGGTTGAAAATTAATCTATTTGGTTTAAAATTTACGTTTTGTGTTAAAAGTTTTTTTTTCATAAATATAATCTTTTTAGTTGAATATTACACTTTTTAGTTGCAAATTTATAAATTTGGCTAAAAATTCGTTTTTTGTGTGTAAAATAATGATTTTCTCGTTGTTAAAAATTTAACTATTTAGTTTGAAATTGATATATTTAGTCCAAAATTAATCTTTTTAATTTAAAATTCAACTTTATGATTAAAAATTCATCTGTTTTTTTTTTAATTCGTCTTGGTTGAAAATTGAACTATTTGGTTGAAATAATTTTTTTTTTGAAAATTCAACTTTATTGTAAAAAAACTCATCTATTTTGTTACAAATTCGTCTTTCTTTGTTGAAAATTTACGTTTTTTGTTAAAAGTTTGATTTTTTTTTTAGAAAACTAATCTTTTTAGTTGAATATTCCACTTTTCAGTTGCAAATTTATCAATTTGGCTAAAAAGTCGTTTTGTGTGTGTAAAATAATGATTTTTTCGTTGTTAAAAATTAAACTATTTGGTTTAAACTTGATTTATTTATTCCAAAATTAATCTTTTTAATTCAAAATTCGTCTATTTTGTAAAAAAATCTTCTTTCTTTATTGAAAATTTACGTTTTTTGTTAAAAGTTTGATTCTTTTTAGAAAACTAATCTTTTTAGTTGAAT
>NC_046658.1:157483914-157485249 GCF_010883055.1 Belonocnema kinseyi | reverse complement strand
TTTAACTCGATACCTTCCATTTTTTAATTTACTAGACTGCTCTTTATTTTTTGCTACAAATTTCATTTGAAATTTAATAAAATAAGTAATAAATTTCTTTAAACGAAAAATTTTTTCTTCTAAGCATAATTTAAAATCTTATTTTAATTTATTATCATTTATTATTTTGAATATTATTTCAACTCAATATTTTTAATTTTTAAGTTTATTAGACTTTTTTATTTCTTTCAACAAATTCTATTTTCAATTTAATAAAAGTAGTAATAAAGTTCATTTTAAAAAAATTATTATTATTATTATTATTTATTACTATTATTTCAACTCGATATCTTACATTTTTTAATTTACTAGACTGCTTTTTATTTTTCTCTACGAATTCTATTTACGATACAATATAAAAAAATTAGTACTAAATTGTATTTTAAACGAGAAAAAAAAATTTTTTTCGTCATAATTAAAGATATTATTTTAATTTATTCTTATTATTATTTCAACTCGATATTTTTAATTTTTAAGTTTATTAGACTTTTTTATTTATTTCAACAAATTCTTTTTTAATTGAATAAAAGTAGTACTAAACTTCATTTTTTTTAATCTTAAATTTTTTAATTCACTAGACTGCTTTTTATTTTTCTCCGCAAATTCTATTTTAAATACAGTAAAATAAGTGCGAAATTTCGTTAAACGAATAAATTTCCCTTTCAGACATAATTTACAATTTTCTTTCAATATTTTCATATTATTATTATTATTATTATTATTATTATTAATATTATTTGAACTCGATATTTTTCAATTTTTTACTTTACTAGAATGCTCTTTATTTTTCTCTACAAATTCTATTTACAGTTTAATAAAATTAGTACTAAATTTTATTAAACGAAAAAAAAGTTCCTCTTCCAGACATAATTTACAAACCTTATATCAATTTATTCAGGGTGGACGCTGGACCGGAAAACCGGGAAATGACCGTGAATTTTTTGAGACCCGGAAAAATCGGGAAATGGCAGTGATTTTTTTTAACGGGAATTCTACAAATTCATAGAAGAAAAATCTGCCCACGTTCGATTTCAACAGTTTTTAAATAATTAGTGGAATTGTTATGTTTTTCAATTATGCTATTATTTAGCTTATCCCTTAAACGGCCAAAACGCCACTACCG
The DNA here is from genome assembly GCF_010883055.1 of Belonocnema kinseyi. Lineage (NCBI taxonomy): Eukaryota > Metazoa > Arthropoda > Insecta > Hymenoptera > Cynipidae > Belonocnema > Belonocnema kinseyi. Next base: position 157,484,087 of record NC_046658.1, on the reverse strand, counting down.
GAACACTGCTTTTCAACGGCCAATAACTAAGACTATTCGACACTAGAAAAAATTGAGACACATATATTTTTTTGCTTAAGATCTCCTCTTTCCGACGGTGCCAATGAAATTCCTCAAAAAATTTATTTATTATCCCAAAATGCAGTTTAAACAAAAAAAACGTGATTTTTCGT
>NC_046658.1:157472732-157483814 GCF_010883055.1 Belonocnema kinseyi | reverse complement strand
AAGAAAGTAATTTAACTTAAAACTTAGTTATTAAATATTTAATCAAAAATATGAATTTTTAAAGAGAAAAAATAATTTTCTACGGAACAAAAGATAATTTTTCACTAAATTCAAGAATTCTCAAACACAAAATGGAATTTTTCAACAAAAAGATAAAACATTTATTACCTGGAACCGTGATAAAAACCTTACCAGATGTACTTTGAGAAAACAAATTTCTCTAAATCCTACAACGTGCATATAAATGTAACATTACCTTGAATGCCATCCGTAGGATTTGTGAGACCCCCCCCCCCCCAATAAAGTGTTAACGTAGTTTATTTAAGGCCCCTTTCTGCCATTTTCGAATAATAACGGCCGAATGATAAATAAATAAATAAATAAATGAATAAATAAATAGATAGATCAGCACCTTGAACAATGTAGCTCGCCATAAGAGCTGCAGTGTTGTCATTGCACTGGAGCAAACCCTGAGACAAGTCTCGTTTGATTTGTAGACAAAACAAGTATCTGGTGAACTCTTCCTCGAGCTGGGCCGGATCAGGCGTGTAAAACTTGACGCAAAACCTCAGGAGCGGATCGACCAGCGACAGCCCCACTTGTCGGCAAACTGGTTTTTCTAGGTCCAGCCAATACTGAAAGATCGTAAAAGCGATTGTGATTAGCTCAGCTATAAAGCCAACCGCCTCTCAACATCAACAAGATGCTCAAACGTGCTCGCTTCTTTTGCCAAATGGTCAAATTTTCTGCAAGTGAGTCTAATTCTGATAGGAATTTGACGACGACTTACCCTCGTTCCGCTGAGTTCCTGGTACTCGAGGCCAAAGTAATCCGCTTCGAGAAGGTGCAACTGTTTGCAAACTTGGTCAAAGAGAACTCTGCCCAATGCTTTTGCCTGCAAATTAAGAATCTCGCATCAGCCAATTTGTCCACTTGGGCTTGTCTTACATACTGTTCAATTAGGGCTTATCTCGTGTCAAGTTTCAGGATGTTACATCCACTTGTCAATTCCAAGATGGCTTGATAGTTTTAAGGGGCTAGGGTAAATTAACGTATAAAAAAATCGATTTTTCGTCAATTTTTTTTGAACAAACTTGTATTTGTATGAGCACACGTGTTATGGGATTCGATGGACACACATTTCAACTTCTCTCAATAATTTTCTCATCTAAAAATATAAAAAATTTATCGAGTTACAGTCATTCTCCGGAGAGTGCAAGAAAAAAGGCACAAAATGGGGCCACTAATGCCACAGCATTGAAGTATCTTAAATCAAAAGTGGAACTGATAAAAAAAAAAAAATAATAATAATAATAAAGAACGTTCAATCCTCGTGGAATGATATCTAGAATAACTGGTTCAAATTTGGTAACGATCAGATAAACCGTTTTTAAGAAATCGCGGACCCCGTTTCAAAAACGTGGTTTAAAAAAAAAAACGCGTTTAAAGTTTTAAAACTAGAAAACGAGTGAAAAAATTACTTTTGAAATGTTATACTTTTAGAAAATATAATGCACAAAAATTCGATTTTTTTTGCCTCCAAGGTACCCCACCCCCTTAATGAAAAAAATAAAATAGGATTCAGGGTGGCCGTTTTTGTCACAGGGCTACATCACAGCCTAATTTACTTTTAAAAAGTGATCAAGAGTGACCTATTTACATTGAAAAAGTGACTAATGTTCCTTTTAATTCAAAAGAATTGAAAAGAATTCGATGAAATTGATAAGCATTCTAGGTAAAGTTGAACAGAGGAATTAAAATTTAATTGAAAAGAATTCAATAACATTTACCAAAGTTCAAATAAATTAAAAATAGTTTTAAAATATCCAAAATATTTCCCTGATTTCAATAAAATTGGAATTAATTTTAAAGACTTTAGAAGAAATCAAAGAAATTCAGAAGAATTCGATGAAATTTAGAGGAATTCCTGGTGAATTTAGAGGAATTTAGAGCAAATGCGAAATTCCCCTGATTTCAGTAGCATTAGAGTCAATTTAAAAGAATTCAAATGTATTCAGAAGAATTCGATTAAACTTGTAGGAATTCCAGGTGAACTTAGAGGAATTTGGGGGAAATGAGAAAAATTCTATTAGATTCATCAAAATTTTAGCGAATTTAAAGCAATTTAAAGAATCCAAAATATTCCGCTGATTTCAGTAGAATTCAAGTAAATGTAAAAGAATAGAAAGTCATTCAGAAGAATTTCATGAAATTTTAGAGTAATCCCTGATGAATTTAGAGAAATTTAGGAAAAATGTGAAGAATTCTATGAAATTCATCAAAATGCAAGTTTATTAAAAACAATTTAAAAATTCATAATATTCCCCTGATTTCATTAGAATTAAAGTAATTTTAAAGGAATTTTAAAGGAATTTATAGGCATTCAGAAAAATTCCATGAAATTTAGAGGAATTCCTGATAAATTTAGAAGAATTTGGGGAAAATTCGAGGAAATTCATCAACATTCAGCGAATTTAAAAGAACTTAAGTGAAATAAGAAGAACTCGATAAAATTCATTAATATTCCATTGAATTAAAAATAATTTTAAAAATCTAAAATACTCCAGTAAAATTGTAGTGATTTTATAAGTATTTAAAGCAATTTAAAAGAATTCGACGTCTAAAAATTCAAGTAGAGTTTACAATACTTCACAATGATTTGGAGAAAAAAACTAATAAACAAATTTTTAAATCCAATTAATTGAGTAGATATAAGTGAATTTAGAGGATTTCAACTGAATTTCAAAGACTTTGATGGAATTCATAAGAATTTGAATGATTTATTGAACAAAATTCATTTGGGGAAAATTCGAGGAAATTCATCAACATTCAGCGAATTTAAAAGAATTTAAGTGAAATAAGAAGATTTCAATAAAATTCATAAATATTCCATTGAATTAAAAATAATTTTAAAAATCTAAAATACTCCACGGATTTCAGTAAAATTGTAGTGATTTTATAAGAATTTCAAGGAATTTAAAAGAATTCGATAGAATTTACAGGAATCCCAGGTGAATTTAAACGAATTCAGGATAAATTCAAGAAATGAAAAAAACACAAATTAATTCAAATTTGAATTAATTAAAAAAAATGTAAGGAAAATAAGAAAAATTCGACGAAATTCATTAAAATTAGATTGAATTAAAAAAAAATTGATTGGAACTATTTCCCTGATTTGAGTAAAATTGAAATCAATTTAAAAGAACGCAAAAAATGTAATGAAATTTATAGGAATTTCAGATGAATTTAAACGAATTCAGGATAAAGTCAAGTAATAAAAAAACGTCAATAAATTAAATGAAATTCTAATGAATTTAGAGGAATTTATGGGAAATGAGAATTCAAAGAAATCCATAAAAAATTCAAGTATATTGAAAAAAATTCAATATATTCTACGGATTAGAGTCAGATTTAAGTGAATTCAGAAGATTGTAAAGGAATTAAAAAGAATGTTACAAAACACCGAAATATTTAACGTGAGATTGAAGGACTTCAGGGTGTATAAAAACCCGATTTAAAAATTTTTTAAACCATTTAAATTTGATATAATTGAATACATTTAGAAGAATTCAAGTGATTTATAATGAATTAAGCGATAGTAAAAAACTGAGTAAAAATCCTAAGAATTAATTATTTAATTAATTATGGATCAATTAATTAATGTTTAATTAATAATTTAGGATAAATCAATAGGAATTCTTGGCGAATTCGAAATGCGTTTCAATGAGTTCAAAAAAATTCAAAATATTCCGCTGATTTCAGTCAAATTGCAGTGAAGTTACAAGAATTCAAAGGGACTCGAAAAAATGTGATAAAATGTCTAAAAATTCAAGTAGAGTTTACAATACTTCACAATGATTTGGAGGAAAAAACTAATAAACAAATTTTTAAATCCATTTAATTGAGTAGATATAAGTGAATTTAGTAGATTTCAACTGAATTTCAAAGACTTTGATGGAATTCATGAGAATTTGAATGATTTATTGAACAAAATTCATTTATCATTTTTCTGTAATTCAATGAAGCAAAATAATCAACTTCGAATAAGGCCAAAGATTTAGTTCCAATTAAAACAATTGTCAATAATCGATGTAATCTTCTCGTTCAATTGCGGCGTTTTGAAGCGCTCAGAATTGAACAGTATTTTGCTCGAAAAAATGGGGTTGTTGCGAAAATCTCGAAAGCATTGTTGTCGCTTTTCCTAAATGCCGATTGGGTAATTTGAAAAATTCGAAGGAAAGAATGTTGCTAAATTCACACACTTTATGAAGAATTGAGTTTCAGTTGATTAAAATTGATTAATCAACAAAAATTAGTATTGCATTTTCCATCAAAATAATTAATTTTCAACCAAATATTTAAATTTTCAACAAAACTAATGACTTTTTGATAACAAAAATAAATTCTAAACAAAAAGTGCAGGGATGGAAATTTCCAGGGAAAAACTTTTTAATTTTTAATAAAAAAAAACTGTTTAATGAAACCAAAAAGTACTCAATGTCAAGAAAAGAATTTAATGGTGAACCAAGAAAGATTTTTCGATCAATAAAGAATTAAAATCTCATCCAAAATGTTGAGTGTTTAAGCAGTAAGGACGAATTTATAAAAAAAAAAGTTGAATTTACAAACCAAAAACATGCATTTTCTACCAAAATAATTGAATTTTTTACTAAAACAGACAAATTTTCAACAAATTAAATGCATTTTCATATCGAAAATATTAAATGTCTAAAAAAATATAAAATTTATATAAAAAATTTAAGATACATTTTTAGTAAAAAAAATTCATTTTCAACAAACAAAACTAATCTTCAACCAAGAAAATAAAAATTTTAACAAAAAAAATTAATTTTCTGTCACAAAAGAATAATTTTTAATAAAAAACATGAATTTCAAAACAAATATTTTAATTTTTAATTCAATTTTTAATAGAATTTTCAACTTTAAATAAATTGAATAAATAAATTTTTAATAAAATACTTAAATTCGTATTCAAACAGATGGATTTCTAAACAAAAATATTAAATGTCTGCCAAAAAAGATAAAATTTAGACTAAAAATTGAATAGTTTAATTTTTAGTTAAAGAAATTAATTTTCAATGAGAAAAACTAATTTTCTACCACAAAAGAATAATTTTTAATTAAACACATGAATTTTCAACAAAAAATAAATGTTTAATTTCGAGTTAAAAAATAATAATAATTTTCTACCAGAAAAGAGTATTTTTTAACAAAATACAAAAATTTTCATTTAAGGTAGTGAAATCAGTTTTTAACCATGGCATAAATTTTAAACTAAATATTTAAATTTTCAACCAAATAAATAATTTTTTTATCAAAAAGATTAAAAGTCTATAAAAAAAGATAAAATTTCGACAAAAAATTAAATAATTACATTTCTAGTAAAACAATATAATATTTATTGTAAAAAAACTAATTTTCACCTAAAAATAATAGTTTTCTACCACAAAAGAAATGTTTTTAATGAAACACATTTATTTCTATCCAAATATTTTAATTTTTAATGGCAGTTTCAACCAAAAAGGTTCATTTTCTATACAAAAAATGCAAAAATAGACTAGTTTTAAATAAAATAATAACAAAAAATAGAACAGTTTAATTTTCAGTTAGAAAAATAAGTTTTTAAGCAGATCAAATTAATTTTCAATGAAAAATTTTTAAATAAATGAACTTTTAAACTTTTCAAGTAATTCTCAGTCACAGAAATAAGTTTCTGAGCAAATAAAATAAATTTTCAACGGAATATTTAAATTTTCAACCAAACAAATAAATTCTCTATTAAAAAGATTAAATGTTGATAAGAAAAATTTTCGAAACAAAATTTAATTAAATTTTTAGTTAAAAAAAAAACTAATTTTCAATACAAAAAAGTAATTTTTAATAATAAAAAACTTGATTTTCAAATTAAAAAAAACTAATGTTCTACCAAAAAAGAATAATTTTAAACAAAATACAATGAATTTTAAACCAAATATTTTATAATGGAATTTTTAACTTAATATTTGATAGTTGAAATTTTAAACTGAAGAAGATTCATGTTGAAACTAACATGATATAGTTAAAAATTCTGTTACAAAATTAATTTTCAATGAGAAAAACATAATTGTGAACTAAATGGATTGAATTTATACCAAAAAAGATTAATTTTTAATAAAATGCATTAATTTTCAACCAAATAGTTGGATTTTCAACTGAAAATGATAAATATTCAACCAAAAATAGAATAGTTAAATTTCCAGTTAAAAAATTAGATTTCAAAAATAAACTGAAGGGCTTGAATAATAATTGGTATACATATTTATTAATATGGACAGCAAGCGGAATTAATTCCAAGGCGGATTAAGAGAGAAGTGAAAATTATATTTAAAAAAAGATAATTTCTTTATGTACTATGCATGTGAAGCTAGAAGAAGAAATCAATAAAAGAGCTTTCATCTCCCTGCATCTGCATTACATGGTGTAGTATAAACTATAAACCGTATCTGCTCTAATAGTTCAACGTTGCGGAAGTATTATATAAAGTTTTCAGTAGCTACGTAAAGGATGAGTCAGCCAAGGTGAATTGTTTAAACGATGATTTAGTATTTTAAGCGATTTCACGCTTATGATTTTCAAGGCTAGACTGCACTTGAACTTGTCCCTGTCCTAAAAACGTTCAAATAAAACATTGCCTCAGAAACAGTTGACTTTTATACAAGAAAATATAAATTGTTAACAAAACAGCTTATTTCAAATCAAGAAATAATTTAATTTTAAATCAAACAGTTGAATTTTAAACTACAGAAGATTTATTCTCCACCAAAATTGGAATAGGTAAATTTTTAACGAAGAAGCTGAATTTAAAACTAGATGAAGAATTTTCAAATAAAAAAATTACTTTTTAAGAAATTTGTGGAATTTTCTAGAAAGTGGATTAATTTTTAACCAAAAGATTAAGAATTCTCAAGGGAAAATGTAAAAACAAATTTTCAACAAAGTGGAATAATCGACGAAGAAAAATTAATTTTCAATATGATGAATTTTTAAACGAAAAAGACGAATTTTTCATTAAACAATTCAATTGTTAACTTAAAGAGTATAAATTAAAAACAAAAAATTTTCATTTGCTAACAAATACTTCAATTTTCAACTAAAAATGTAATAGACATAATAAATAATAATTTTAAACAAAAATAAAAACGAATGCTCAACCAAAAAGAGGAATTTTCAACCCAGAAATTATGCATTTTTAACAAAAAAAAGTTCATTTTCAACCACATACTGGCTTTTTTAACCAAATAGTTCAATTTTGAAACAAATAGTTCAATTTTGTAACCAAATAGTTCGATGTTCTATCAAAAACAGAAATTTTCAACCATAAAAAGAAAATTTTAACTAAACTATCGATCCAAAAAGACGAGTTTTCAATAAAATAGTATAAATTTTAACCAAATAGTTGTATTTTTAACTAAAAAAGATAAATTTTCAAACAAAGCTGGAATAGTTCAATTGACAGTTCAAAACATTAATTCTTAACTGAAACAAATAATTTACAACAAAATAGTTAAACTCTTAACCAAAAAAATAAAATTTCTACAAAAGAATCGAATTTTCGAACCAAAAGTTGAATTTTCAAATAACAATATGACTTTTTCACAAAACCGTGGAACTCTGAATCAAATAATTAAATTTAAAAATAAAAGTGAATTTTTTTAAATACAGTAATAATGTCTGAATAAAAGTTTATTTTCAACCAAGAACGATGACATTTCTGCCAAAAAAGATAAATTTTCAATCTAAAAATACGAATTTTCTATCCAAAATGACAAGTTTTCTGAAAAAAAAGTTTTATTTTCGACTAAAAGAGATGAATTTGTAAAAAAATAATTAATTTTCAACCAAGAAAGAAGAATTTTCAACCAAGTAATTGCATTTGCAAATAAATAGTTAAACTTTTAAACAAAAAACACTATACTTTAACCAAGAATAGTTTTATTCCCATACAAATAGTTAAATTTTCAACCAAGAAAGATGAATTTTGAACCAAAAAAGATGACTTTTTTACCACTAATAATTTATTTTCAATCCAAAGGAAGAAATATTCTATCAGAAAAGACGAATTTTTATCAAAATGTGTATTTAAACTTTTAACAAAATAGTTGAATTTTTGAACCCAAAAAACTACTTTTTTACCTAATAGTTGAATTTGCAAGCCGAAAAGAGGAATTTAAAAAAAAAACACTTAAATTTTAAGCCAAAAAACATGACATTATTATCAAGAGATAAATTAAAAAAAAAGCAGACAACTTTTCTAAAAAACAATTAAATTTTCACGCCATACAGTATGCACTTTCAACAAAAAGCTTAACTTTTAAACAAACACTTGAATTTTCAACAAAATAAATTTAATTGTCAACCAAATAGTTGAAATTTCTACGAAAAATATGGGCTTGAAGCCAAGAAGAATATCTTTTTACTAAAAAGAATAAATTTACAACAAAAAATATGAATTTTCAACAACAAAAAATAGTTCTTTTCCAACGAAAAAGGATAAATTATCTATCCAAAGTGACAAATTTTTAATAAATTAAACTTTGAATAAAATAGTAGAATTTTCTAATCCGAAAGATGACATTTATCCCAAATAATTGAATTTACAAGGCAAAAACACGATTTTTGGTAGAAAACAGTTAAATTTTTTCAACAAAAAGTTAATTTTCAGACACTTTAATCTTAAACCAAAAGGTTTAATTGACAATGAAATAGTTAAGTTTATTTTTAATAAATAGTTTTTATTAGATTGTAAACAAAATTTGTAAAAAAAAGAGCAGTCTACTAAATTAAAAAAATGAAAATATCGAGTTGAAATAGTAATAAATAATAGTAATAACAACAGGGTGACCGTTTTAATCGACGAAATAAATTTCCGATCATTTCCCGGTTGTTACCGGTTCGCAAAAATTTTTCACGGTCAATGAAATTAAAAAAATAGAACACTAAAGCTAAAAAAAATTTCCACTTGAGGTAACAAAACCTGAGCTGCAAATTAAAGCACTCAAAGTGGAACTGTTAAATTTTGAACTTTTAAAATTGGAATTTAAAATTTTTTAATTAAACATTTTCGCATTCAAATGCTCAATAATTTATGCGAATAAGATTGAAGGTACTAACATTTTTCAATTTGGAAAAATTTAAATCTACCTTATCCTTTTCAATACCCTAAATTAAAAAATCAATCAATGAACTTCAAAATTTTCAGAATTATATAATTTTAAGGAATTTTAAGCTAGAAACATCAAAAATTGAAAAATTGAAAAATTTTAAACTAAATACTTCTTAATGTAGAAATTGAATTATTTTCTATTTAATAAGTTTAAACATCCATGGAAAACTTCAAAATTTTATTTCAAAACCTTGATAAATCTAGAAAAAGTTTTAAATTGGTTGTAAATTTAAAATTATTTTGGAAATTTTTTCAGAACTTCTAATATCTGCCAAAATTAATTAATTTTTTTCTACAATTTTCAGAAAATCCTGCAAACTTTAGAAAATGTCTTTACAATTTGGATGTATAAATAACAATTGAACATTTATTATTTGTGTGCGAAATTTGAGTAATTTTAAGAGATATGTAAAAGTTTTAAAAAGATTCAAACTTAATGTAAAACTTAAAATGATAGCCTAATATAAAACAAAATGTGAATTTTCACAAATTTTAAACCAAAAAAAATTAGATTCTTTTCAAGAATTGCGAAAGGCTTCCAGAGAATAAAAACATTTTCTTAAGATTCATATGAAAATTAAAAATATTTTTTCAGTTTGGACACATTTTTTAAGAAAATATTTAAAAAGTTTTTCAAAATTTGCATGATAATTTTTAATCTTTTTAAAACTCCTAAATATCTCTTAAAATTGCTCAATTTTTTTCTACAAATGGTTATTTGTAAATTTTACATGAAAATTTTAAAATTTCACTTACAAATTAGGCATTTATCAAATACAACGATTAAAATTTTAACGTTCAAAGTTTAAAGGCTCTTCGAAATTTTAACGATTCCAGGCTTTCTATGTCAAACAATTCAGTTAAAGATTATTTATTTTTAAATATTTGGTTTCAATTCACTTGTCTTAAATAAGAATTTAAATATTTCTAAATATTTTATAATTAAAAATTTCAAATTGAATGTGTTAAAAATTGGATATTTTCGACTTTAGAATTTTTAGAATTTAGAATTTTTTAAATTGGATATTTCATTTTAAACCGTTTAAGTTTTAACGTTAAAATCTGAAAATTCTTAAAATTTGAACTGATTTAAAATCGTTTTGTCAAATCGTTTTTCTTCACTTTTTATTACTTAAAGTACAGATAAATTTATTTATTTATTAAATAAAAATGTATTTATCCAAAATTTTCAACATCAAAGGATGTTATTTTTTATTTGCTCAAGTCTTTGAGAAACCATTTAAAAATTCTTCAAATTAAAAATGTATGCTTAGAAATAAAAATTTTAAATGGAAAATTTTTAAAGCGAAAATATTTGGAATTACGCATTATAACCCTTAAACGGCCAAAACGCCACTACCGGTACACTGCTTTTCAACGGCCAATAACTAAGACTATTCGACACTAGAAAAAATTGAGACACATATATTTTTTTGCTTAAGATCTCCTCTTTCCGTCGGTGCCAATGAAATTCCTCAAAAAAATTTCTTATTATCCCAAAATGCAGTTTAAACAAAAAAAACGTGATTTTTCGTGTCTATTTTTTTTTGTGAACCATTTTCCAAAGCTTTTCGAGTCTGTAATTAACCTGGAATCTCACTAACCGGTGGAATAAATGTCTAAACTTTGAGAATCCATGGTTTAAAGATCGATTTTTCGTTTTAGTATTTTCAAAATTGGCGTCTTAATGGCAAAATTTTGTGAAAACATTCATGAATTTGTTTACAATAAACGATGCGCTTTTCGGAAAAATCATCAAGAATAAAAATTTCTTGTAATCAGCCAAGGAATACGCCTGAATTTTTTCGAAGCGTTTTGAGCAAAATTTTGGATTTTGCATATGAACAATTTTTGCAAAA
>NC_046658.1:157470486-157472632 GCF_010883055.1 Belonocnema kinseyi | reverse complement strand
ATTAATTCCAAGGAAATTGCAATAGATTAAAAATATTTCGAAGGATTTAAAAAGATTTTAAAGCATTTGAAATATCAGAGGGTTAAAAAAATTCAAGAATTTGAATCTAATTTAATTTAAAACGATTTGAAATATTTCAGGGTTTTGTAAATTACAAGGAATTTTTATGAGATATAGGAAATTTCAAAAGATTTTAAATTATTGAAAATATTTTTGAATTTTTAAATTAATTCCAAAGAATTTTCTATTAATATAAGGCATTTTAAAAAGCTTAAAGTTTCAAAGTTTTTTAAAAAGATTTCAAATGAATTTATATAATTATATGGAATTTTAATAGAATCCCAGGAATTTTTTATTTACTTCAATAATTAAAAGCGAATTCTAAGATTTTTAAAAAGTTTCAAGGGATTTCAAAGGATTTAAAATAATTTAGGTTTTTTAAACACAATCCAAGGAATTTTCAATGGCTTTAAAAAAATATTTCAATAATTTGAGTTTAATTTTAAACGATTAAAAATATATTAGGGTTTTTTAAATGCCAACGAATTTTTAAGTGATATAACAAATTTCAAGCGGTTTTAAAAGATTCTAAAAGATTCAAAATACTTTTGGATATTTTAAATTATTTCAAGGCATTTTCAATGGCATTAAAAAATGTCAAGTTGTTTAAAAATATTTGATATATTATAGGAAATTTTAAAAGATTCCAAGTTGTTTTTAAATTGTTGTAAATAATTAAAATCAGCTTCAAAGGGTCTATAAGGTTTTAAATTATTTAAGATTGTTCCAAGGAATTTTATCAGATTTGCAAGGATTTCAATGGTTTTAAGGAATTTTAAAAGCTCTCTATTTTAATAAATGGTCCACTATTTCTAAAATTGTAATCAGATTTCCTAGAATTTCACGGGATTTTATAATATTTTAATCGATTCTAAAGAATTTATTCCCAAAAAGTGAGCCTTTTCCCAGGATTTCCAAGATTGGAAGAGATTTTAAAATATTTGTTGCAATTCATTTGAATTCATTTGGAATTCATTATGAATTTTTATTAATTTTATTACACAATTTCTTTTTAGTTTTTTAAAAATAATTTCAAACTTACTGAATTTAATGCATTTTTAAATATTATTTAATTATTTTTAATTCATTTTTTTTAAATTCATGTAGATATTTTATGAATATCATGGAACTTTCAATTAATTCGAATTCTTTTAAATTTTACTTTAATTGTTTTCAAGGCTTATAAATTTATCCTGAATTTGTGAAAATTCTTATGAATTTCATCGAATTCTTTTGAATTCTTTTTAATATAAACTCACTTTTAATTACTTCTGGTCACTTTTTTCGATTTAAATAGTCACTTTTTCCAAGTAAATTAGGTTCTGGCAGTCATGGGAATAATATTTATAATTGATTTATTTATAACATGTTACAAGATTCGAATTTTGGTCTTTAAATATTAATGTTAATGGAGAATGAAACAAATTAATGAGGGAAAAATTATGAAATTTTATCATATTTCAATGAATTTTCGTAGGGTTTGAAAGATTCGAAGAGAACTTCAAATATTTGTCACAATTAATTTTAATTAATTTAGAATTCACTCTGATTTCTTATTATTTTATCCTAAATTGTTTTGAATTCTTCTAAATTTATTCGATTTAATGGCTGTGACAGTCAAAAAATATATTTGGAATTTGAAAAATGAAGTTTTGCGGCCTTTCTTTAAAAGAAATGATTTTTCTGAACAATTCTGGAGAAATTGCATGAGGTGAAAATGTAAGACATTGTTCTCCACTTCACGTCACTTGTAATGCATGGCCATTAGAATTGATTAATCTCAGATTTGCAGTGTGAGCATTTTAGCGTAACCATTGACAATCGAGGTCAAGGGGCGTGGGCGTGAGTCTACTTCTAATAATCTTCGCAAACTCTTCAGTAGACACGATTTTTTTTTATTGTTTAATTTCCTATAATGCTCTATATTTTTATCTGCAAATACTATTTGCAATATGATCAAATTACTATTGAATGTTATTAAACGAAAAAAAACCCTTCTAGAAATAATTGAGGATCTTATTTCAATTTATTATTATTACTTTATTATTATATTTATTATTTTTATTATATTATTATTATTTTTATT
>NC_046658.1:157458112-157470386 GCF_010883055.1 Belonocnema kinseyi | reverse complement strand
TTCAAATCCTTTAAAATCCCTTATAAAATTTTTAAAGCTCTTGAATAATTTAAGCCTTGGAATAATTTATAATATCCTAAAATATTTCAAATTTTTGGAAATCACTTTGCATTATTGAATTCAATAAATAAATATTTTAAATCTTGAAAAATTCCCTAAAATAGATCAAATCCTTTTAAAATACTTAAAAATCTCTTGAAAATGCTTTGTAATAATTTAAAATACCCTAAAATATTTCAAATCTTTTGAAATCCCAGTAAATTACTGAAATTAATGAAAAATTTCTTTTAATGATTTAAAATACCCTAAAATATTTCAAATCATTAATAAACTTTTGAAATTTTTAATAGCCCTTAAAAATTCCTTGAAATTAAAAAAAAAACCTAAAATATTTCAAAGGAAGACCGTAAGACCTACCAAAAATTCTCATTAACGGTCGAAGAAAGAATTCATTTCATTCTTATCAAATCTACTTATTAAAATATTTCAAATCGTTTCAAATAAAATTGAGTCCAAATTATTTTGTAAAAAATTGGAAACCCCTCTGACATTTCAAATTCTTTAAAATCTTTTTAAACCCCTTTAAATTTCCTAAAGCTATTGAAAATGCCTTGGAACAAAAAAAAACTGAATTATATCAAATACTTTAAAATTACTGAAGTAAATTTTTGAATTGCCTGTCATATATAAAATTATTACAATTTTTTTAAATACCTTGAAGTTTCTCAAAGTTCTCGAAAATGACATGGAATAATTTAAAATATTATAAAATATTTCAAATCCTTTGAAATTCTTTTTTAATATTCAATTCAATAAATAATTCCTTTGAATCTTTTAAAATTCCCTATAATATATAAAATTATTTAAAGATCTTTTCAAATCCCAAGACAAATTTTAAAGATCTTGAAAATGCTTTAGAATAATTTAAAATACCGTAAAATATTTCAAATCTTTTGAAATTCCTTGAAAATTTTTACCCATCTTGAATAATTTAAGGCTTAAAATAATTTAAAATATCCTAAAATATTTAAAATCCTTTAAAATCCCTTTTAATGATTAAATTCAATCAATAATTCCTTTGAATCTCTTAAAATTCTCTATAATATATAAAATCCTTTTAAAATATTTAAAATATCTTGAAAATGCCTTGGAATTACTTTTAATATACTAAATTATTTCATTTTCTTCAAAATTTCTTTAAATTATTGATTTAAATTAAAAACTAATTGGAATTTTTTAAAATTCCCTGAGAAAATATACAATTATTTTTAATCTTTTATAATCCCTTGAAATTTAGAGCTCTTGAATTTGCCTTGGAATCATTTAAAATACCCTGAAATATTTTAAATTATGTAAAACCTTTTGCAATTTTTTATAGGCCTTAAAAATTCCTTGAGTTTGAAAAAAAAAACTAAAATATTTCAAAACGTTTTTAATTAAATTAAGTTCAAATTATTTTTAAAAAAATGTTTAAACCCTCTGATATTTCAAATTCTTTAAAAATCTTTTTGAATCTCTTGAAATTTCCTAAATCTATTCAAAATGCATTGGAATTTAAAAAAAAAACTGAATTATATCAAATCCTTTACATTTTTTGAAAAACAACCTAAGATCTTTAAAATTATTTGTATTTATATACAATTATTGAAATCTATTTAAAACACCCTAAGATATTTCAAATGTTTAAAATTCTTTAAAATACCTTCAAATTATTGAAATCAATGGAAAATGCCTCGAAATCTTTGAAAACAACCTAAAATATTTGAAATCCTTTTAACTCTTTATTATGAAAATATTATAAACTCCCGTGGAATTACATAAAATATGATATTATTTTCTAAAATCTTGAAAAACTGATTAAAATATCTGATAAAATCTGTTGAAATCTTTTTTAACATTCCAGGAAATCCTTTAAACCCCCATTAAAAATTTGTTTAATCCCTTAAAATAATTTAAATCCTTAGAGATTCTTTTAAAAATACCATAAAATATTTTATCAATACCTTCAAATTACTGAATACTACTTAAAATTCCTTCAAACCTTTTCAAATAAAATATTTCAAATCCTCTGCAATCTATTAAAATCCCTTGAAAGATTTTAGATCTCTTGAAAACTCCATGAACGTATTAAAAATACCCTAAAATCTTTTAAATTATTTGAAATACCTTAAAATTATTGAAATCGGCTCGAAATTTCTGGGAATATTTTTAAATATCTAAAATATTTAAAAAGAATTAAGAAATCCCCTCACTTTTGCAATTTTTTTCAAAATCCTTAACTCTTCCCTGATAACAGAATTAATGAATTATTTGAATTTTTTCTGTTAGAAAAAAAAGTAATATTTCTTTTCAGATTTAAGCTTCGGATTGAATACAATGGAAGATGAATGTGATCAGTAAGAATGCAGCCTTGGAATTATACCAAAAGATCAGAGAAATAAATAAAAAACGCACCGCATTCT
Organism: Belonocnema kinseyi; assembly: GCF_010883055.1. Classification (NCBI taxonomy): domain Eukaryota; kingdom Metazoa; phylum Arthropoda; class Insecta; order Hymenoptera; family Cynipidae; genus Belonocnema; species Belonocnema kinseyi. The sequence continues at coordinate 157,467,924 of NC_046658.1, read as the reverse complement.
ATGAAGAAATCACCGCAACAATGAAATGAAAAGAAAATTGAGCGATTTCCAATATTTTTCAAGTAATGTTACATAACTGGCAATAGAGTATTACTTCCAAACCAATGCTTTTTGACTTTAATTTAATTTGGAAAGCATCCAAACTCCTAAAGTTTTCCAATCTAATAGTCAATTTCTTGAAACAAAAAAAAGTATAAAAAGTTTGAAAACTTACATCAGAATTCAGAATGAATATCAGAAAAAAAATGTTGAAAGTTGAAAAGATTAGACTTCGAAATGAATTTAAATTTGAAAATTTTTGATATTAAAACAATCTGAATTTAAATAAAAATTTACCATTCGAATAAAAAAGCTGTTATATATCAAACGAATTTTTCAACAGAAAAAGATGAATTTTCATAAAACAGTTGAATCTTCAAACAAAAAGATGAAATTTTAACCAAGAAAATAAAATTCTTTACCCAAAAAAGCCGCATTTTCACCTAACAGATGATTTCTGAACTAAGAAAGATAACTTTACGACCAACAAAGATTTTTTCACTATCAAAGGACAAATTTTCCATTCAAAAGACGAATTTTCCACAAAATAATTAAATTTTCATCAAAAAAGTTGAATTTTTAACCAAGAAAGATGAATTTTATACTAAATAAAGGATTTTGCAAACCAAAAGGAAAAAATTTCGATCCAAAAAGACTAATTTTCAACAAGATAATTAAATCTTCAATGAGAAAATCGCATTTTTAAGCAAGAAAGTAACTTTTTTACCAAAAAAGATTTTTTTCATTTCAAAAGGACAAATTTTCTATCCAAAAAGACGAATTTTCAAAAAAAAAGTCGAATTTTGAACCAAGAAAGAAGAATTTTATACTAAATAAAGGAGTTTTCAAACCAAAAGAATTTCGATGAAATTAATAACAAAAGGATTAATATTAAATTTAAAGGCGAATTTTTTCTATCTAGCAAAACGAATTTGCACCAAAGTAACTAAATTTCCAACTAAGAAAGATGATATTTCTACCCAATAGGTTAATTTTTCAGCAAAAAAAAAAATAATAATCTTCAACAAAAAAATATTATTTTCATCAAAGAAAGATTTTTAATCAAATAGAGATGAATTGAAAAAAAGATGAATTTAAAAAAAAATTTGAATACTCGACCAAAAAGATTAATTTTTAAGCAAAAAAATAACTTTTCTACCAAAAAAGATAAATTTTCGGCCAAAAAAGTTTTTTTTTTCACTTCAAAAGGACAAATTTTCTATCTAAAAAGACGATTTTTCAACAAAAAAAGTGAATTTTTTAAAAGAAAGATTACATTTCTGCGTAGTAGGGAAATTTTTCAATCAAACACACAAATTTGTTGAAAGAAATTTGAATTATCAACCAAAAAATATGACATTTATATCAAAAAGATTAATGTGCAATCTAAAGACGAATTTTCTATCCAACCAGACGAAGTTTCAACAAAATAAATAAATTTGTAAGAAAATAGTTGAATTCTTAAGAAAGAAAAATAATAATTCTACCTAATAGGTTAATTTTTCAGTACAAAAATATAAATAATAATAATAAAAAACTTAGAAGACAGTTGAATTCTCAATCAAGAAACATGTCATTTCTACCAAAATTATGAATTTTCAATCCAAAAAGACGAACTTTTTATCCAGCAAAACTAATATTCAACAAAACACTTGAATTTTCGACAAGAAAGATGTCTTTTAAAACACATAAAAATTTGAATGTTCAACGGAAAAATGAAATTTTCAAACAAATAGTACAATTTTTAACGAAAAGAGACCAGTTTTGGTCCAAAAATATAATAATACTTTTTTAATTAAACAGAAATAACTTTAAACAAATAAAAAAATTGTTCTAGCAAAAGGTAAATTTTCAATCAAAAGGGGAAACTTTTATATAAAAAAATAAATGTTCAACGAAATAATTGTTGTCCCGAGAAAAAAATGAGCTTTTAACAATTAATTCGAATTTTCACCTTAAAAAAAGAATAGTAAAATTCAAATAAAGTTGAACTATTTGATTCTAAATTAAACTGTTTTGTAAAATTTTTTAAATTAAAATTAAATTCTTCTGAATTATTATTTAAGTAGACCATTTTTTGTTTCAATTCCGATTTTTTGGTAGAAAATTAATCTTCTTGATTGAAAATTCAACTATTTGGTTAAAAATTTCTGTACTTTGTAGAAAATCATATTTCGTTGTTATTAAGAATTCAGAACTTTGTTAAAAATTGGTCTCTTTTAATTAGATTCAACTGCTTTTATTTTTCATTAAAAACTTTTTGGATGAAATCTCAATTAATTAATTTTTCTTCGAATATTCAACTTTTCAGGTTTAAAATCTAACTCCTTGGTTAAAAATGAAACTAATGAAATTAACTTTAATTGAAAATTATTATTTTTTTTTTTGTAAAGGCGTAATTTAAAAAGATGGAATTTTGACTTTGTTGTCGAAAAATCAACGCTTATATAGAAAAATCGTTTTATGGGATGAGAAATTCAACAATTTGATATAAAATTGAACTATGTGGTTGAAAATTAAATTGTTTTGCAGAAAATTATTTTATTTTTATTGAAATATAATGGATTCTAATGAGATATCAACTATTATAGTTGTCGTTCAAAATTCGTTAACTTTTTTATTAAAAAGTAAATTTTAAAAAGATTTTTTCTCTTCAAAAAGAAAAACATTTTACCGAAAAGACGATTTTTCAACAAAATATTTAAATTTACAGCAAAATAGTAGAACTCTCAACCAAGGAAGATAAAATTTCTACCAAAAAGGCGAATTTTAAATCTAACAGAACAATTATTTTTATTCAGAAAGACAAATTTTCAACAAAATAATCCAATTTTTAAGCAAGAAAGATAACATTTCTACAAAAAGATCTATTTTCAAGACAAAAAAAAAGACATTTTTATCCAGCAAGACCAAAAAGTTAAATTTTGGATAAAAAATATGACCTTTTAAGAAAATAGTTCAAATTTTAAGAACAAATCGTAAAATTTTTAACCAAGACAATTAAATTCTTAATCAAAAATGTAAAAGTAGACATTTCAATTAAAAGAAATTCATTTCCAACAAAAAATCTAATAGTGCACTTTTCAATTCAAAAGCAGGAATTTTCTATAAAAAAATTTCAAAAAATGTTCAACTAAAACATGCGACCTTCAACCAAATATTTGAATTTTCATTTTAAAAAATATGATTATTTAAATAAATAACTGATTTTCAAACGAAATAGTATCATTTTAAGCCAGAAATTTATTCTAACCAAAAATATAATAGTAGATTTTGCAATTGAAAAGAATTAAATTCCAATAAAAAAATATTAATTAAAAAAAAAAAAAAGTTTTCTACCAACCGATGAATTTTCAATAAAAAAGGACAGATTTTCTAACCAAGAAGCGAACATAAAAAAAACAGTTTAATTTCAACCCAAATAATAAAATTTTCAAATAAATAGTAGGAATTTTTATACAAAAAGACCAGTTCTTGTCAGAAAATATAACAGTAGACTTTTAAAATCAAGAGGAAAAATTTTCTCTCCAAAAAAATTAATGCTTAACAAAATAATCAAATTCTCAACAAAATAGTTCACCAAATAGTCGAATTTTCAATAAAAAAAAGGCTGAACTTTCTGTAAAAAAAAATTTCAACAAAATTGTTGTTTCTTTCATGAAAAAAAAAGACTTTTTAATAAAACAGTTGAATTTTCAACTAAATAAACATATTTTTTAACAAATAGCCGAATTTTTAACCAAAAAATATGCGTAGAGAGCAATAACTTTCAACTAAAAATAGTTGGTTTTTCTTCCTAAGTTCCATTAATTCAGTTCGCATTTAAGCGAAAAAATAAAAATAGAGGTTTCTCGAAAACAGGGGGAAAAAGAGAAAATCTGTCCAAAATCGGAAAAGATATAAATAGATCAAAAAGAGTGTCGAAGAGTTCAAAATAGTTGAATTTACAACTAAAAAAGATCATTTGTTAACCAAATAATAGAATTTTGTTAAAAAGGTAAATTTTCAACAAAAATGCAATAGTTGAATTTTGAGAATAAAAAATTAATTTTTCGCCAAACTCATAAATTTGTAAACAACCGAAATCATAAATTTTCTTCAACTGGAATAGTTGAATTGTAAACAGAAAGAATAAATTTTCAACTGAAATGATTAATATTTAACTCGAGTATCTGAATTTTCTATCAAAACAAAAAATTAATTTTTTACAAAAAAAAAGAAAAAAAAAAGATTTTTTACAAAATAAATGAATTTCAAACTAAGAAAGACAACATTTCAACCAAAAACTTAAATTTTGAGCTAGTATAGATAAATTTTTATCCAAAAATGGAATAGTTAAATTTTCAGTCGAAAATGTTAATTTTCCGCCAATCTGATGAATTTTCTTCTAAAAAATAAAACTTTTCGGCCAAAAAGTTAAATTTTCAGTTGGAAAAATTAATTTTCTACTAAACTGATGTTTCAAACAAAAACGATAAATTTTCAACCGAAACGATTAATCTTTAACTCGAGTAGCTGAATTTTCAACCAAAAGAAAAAATTATTTTTTTCTCATAAAAAGCGATTTTCGACTAAATAAATTAATTTTCAAGAACATATTTAAATTTCCAACTGAAAAGAAAAACAAATTTAACCAAAAAGTTCAATTTTAAACTTAAAATGATAAATTTTCAACAAAAAATGGATTAATTAAATTAGCAGTCGAAAAAACTAATTTTTCACCAAACTGATGAATTTTCAAGCGGAAAAGTTGAATTTTTAACAAAATAAATGAACTATCAACGAAATAGTTAAAATTTTAATTAAAAAAGAAAAATTCTCTACAAAATAATTCAATTTTGAACTTAAAAAGATCAATTTTTAATCAAAATGTAACGGTTAAAAGTTCAGTGGAAAAAATTAATAATGCTTTCACAATGATTCATTTTGATTAATTTTGATCAAAAAGGATCAATTTTCAACTGAAATAATTCATCTTTAACTCGAGTAGTCGAATTTTCAAGTAAAATAAAAAATTAATTTTGTACCAAAAAACATAAGATTTTCTAAAAAATAAATAAATTTTCGTCAAAAAAGGACCAATTATTTAAAGTGGACTAGTTAAATTTTAAAGAAAAATGCTATCATCTGGAAATCAAAAGAAATATTTCATTTATTTTGATAAATTTTGATCAAAAAGGATAAATTTTCAACTGAAATAATTCATCTTTAACTCGAGTAGTCGAATTTTCAATAAAATAAAAAATTAATTTTGTACCAAAAAACATAAGATTTTCGAAAAAAGAAATTAATTTTCTTCGAAAAAAGATCAATTTCTTTCAATTGAAATGATTAAATTTTAAAGAAAAATGCTGTCATCTGAAAATTAAAAGAAGTGCTTGATTTATTTTGATGAATTTTTATCAAAAAGAATAAATTTTCAACTGGAATAATTAATTTTCTACTAGAGTAGCTGAATTTTCAAGTTAAACAAAAAATTATTTCTTTTTACCAAAAAACATGATGTTTTCGAAAAAAAATTAATTACCAACGAAAAAAGACCAATTTTTTCAAGTGGACTAGTTAAATTTTAAAGAAAAATGCTGTCATTACGAAATTAAAAGAAATATTTCATTTATTTTGATAAGTTTTGATCAAAAAGGATACATTTTCAGCTGAAATAATTAGTCTTCAACTCGAGTATCTGAATTTTCTATCAAATCAAAAAATTAATTTTTTACAAAAAAAAGAAAAAAACAGATTTTTTACAAAATAAATGAATTTCAAACTAAGAAAGACAACATTTCAACCAAAAACTTAAATTTTGAGCTAGTATAGATAAATTTTTATCCAAAAATGGAATAGTTAAATTTTCAATCGAAAAGTTAATTTTCCGCCAATCTGATGAATTTTCTTCTAAAAAATAAAACTTTTCGGCCAAAAAGATAAATTTTCAGTCGGAAAATTAATTTTCAACTAAACTGATGAATCTTTAACTGATATAGTTGAATTTTGAATTGAAAAAGATGAATTTTCAACTAGGATAGTTAAGTTTCAAACAAAAACGATAAATTTTCAACCGAAACGATTAATCTTTAACTCGAGTAGCTGAATTTTCAACCAAAAGAAAAAATTATTTTTTTCTCATAAAAATCGATTTTCGACTAAATAAATTAATTTTCAAGAAAATATTTAAATTTCCAACCGAAAAGAAAAACAAATTTAACCAAAAAGTTTAATTTTAAACTTAAAATGATAAATTTTCAACAAAAAATGGATTAATTAAATTATCAGTCGAAAAAACTAATTTTTCACCAAACTGATGAATTTTCAAGCGGAAAAGTTGAGTTTTTAACAAAATAAATGAACTATCAACGAAATAGTTCAAAATTTTAATTAAAAAAGAAAAATTGTCCACGAAATAATTCAATTTTGAACTTAAAAATGTCAATTTTCAATAAAAATGTAATAGTTAAAGGTTCATTTTAAAAAATTAATTTTCCACCAATTCGAAGGTTTTTCAACTGTAATATTTGAATTAAAAAAAATTTAACTAATGTGATCAATTATTAATTGGAGTGGTTGAATTTTCAACCAACAAATTTTTTTTATCAAAAGAAACGATTTTCTATGAAATAAATGAATTTTCAACTACAAAAAGACAACACTTCAACTAAAAACTTCAATTTTGAACTAAAATTAAATTCATTAATCTTTAACTTGAGTATCTGAATTTTCTATCAAAACAAAAAATTAATTTTTTACCAAAAAAATAACGACGTTCCACTAAATAAATTAATTTTAACGGAATAGTTGGGTTTTCATCTAAGAAAAAAATTTCAAACGAATTTTGAAATTAAAAAGATCCATTTTCAACAAATATTAGAATAGTTAAATTATCAGTCGAAAAAGTTAATTACTAAACAAAATGATGAATTTTCAACGAAATATTTAAATTTGGAACTAAAAAAGAAAAATTGACAAAAAAATATTTCAATTTTGAACTTAAAAAGATCAATTTTTAATCAAAATGTAACGGTTAAAAGTTCAGTGGAAAAAATTAATTTTCATTTAAACTGAAGAACTTTCTACTCTAATAGTTGAATTTTAAACAAAAAAAGATCAATTTTCAACTAATATGATCTATCATTAACTGGGATAGTTGAATTTGAAACCAAAAGGACAAATAATAGATTTAATAATGCTTTCACAATGATTCATTTTGATTAATTTTGATCCAAAAGGATCAATTTTCAACTGAAATAATTCATCTTTAACTCGAGTAGTCGAATTTTCAAGTAAAATAAAAAATTAATTTGGTACCAAAAAACATAAGATTTTCGAAAAAATAAATAAATTTTCGTCGAAAAAAGACCAATTTCTTTCAAATGAAATAGTTTAATTTTTAAGAAAAATGCTGTAATCTGAAAATAAAAACTAGTGCTTGATTCATTTTGATGAATTTTGATCAGAAAGGATACATTTTCAACTGCAATAATTAATCTTTAACTAGAGTAGCTGCATTTTCAAGTAAAACAAAAAATTATTTTTTTTTTACCAAAAAACATGAGGTTATACAAAAAATAAATAAATTTACTTTGCAAAAAGACCAATTTTTTCAAGTGGACTAGTTAAATTTTAAAGAAAAATGCTGTCATCTGGAAATCAAAAGAAATATTTAATTTGTTTTGATCACTTGTGATAAAAAAGGATAAATTTTCAACTGTAATAATGAATCTTTAACTCGAGTAGCTGCAATTTCAAGTAAAACAAAAAATTATTTTTTTTTTTTTACCAAAAAACATGAGGTTTATAAAAAAAATTAATTTTCAACGAAAAAAAGACCAATTTGTTTCAATTGAAATAGTTAAATTTTAAAGAAAAATGCTGTTATCTGAAAATTAAAAGAAGTGCTTGATTCATTTTGATGAAGTTTGATCAAAAAGGATAAATTTTCAACCGAAATAATTAATCTTTAACTAGAGTAGCTGCATTTTCAAATAAAACAAAAAATTATTTTTTTTTTTTTACCAAGAAACATGAGGTTTTACAAAAAATAAATAAATTTTCTTTGGAAAAAGACCAATTTTTTCAAGTGGACTAGTTAAATTTTAAAGAAAAATGCTGTCATCTGGAAATCAAAAGAAATATTTAATTTGTTTTGATCACTTGTGATAAAAAAGGATAAATTTTCAACTGTAATAATGAATCTTTAACTCGAGTAGCTGCAATTTCAAGTAAAACAAAAAATTATTTTTTTTTTTTTACCAAAAAACATGAGGTTTATAAAAAAAATTAATTTTCAACGAAAAAAAGACCAATTTGTTTCAATTGAAATAGTTAAATTTTAAAGAAAAATGCTGTAATCTGAAAATAAAAAGTAGTGCTTGATTCATTTTGATGAAGTTTGATCAAAAAGGATAAATTTTCAACCGAAATAACTAATCTTTAACTAGATTACCTGAATTTTCAAGTAAAACAAAAAATTAATGTTGTATCAAAAAAATACATAAGATTTTCGAAAAAATAAATTAATTTTCGTCGAAGAAAGACCAATTTTTTCAAGTGGACTAGTTAAATTGTAAAGAAAAATTCTGTCATCTCGAAATTAAAAGAAATGCTAAAATCCGATTTGGCAATCAACTGGATTTTGGAAAGAAAGCTCTCAGATTGAGTTTGAGGGAGCTTTTGAAAGGAAGCGACTCTGATCCCATTAGGGTTTATTAGCTTCCGAGGAGAGAAATAAATTGATGCAATTGGCCCGTCTTGGGTCGAAGATCGAAGGTCCAGGAGTCGTCGTAAGTGGGTCTCTATTTATTAGCTAAAGCTAAAACTGAAGCAAAAGCAAAATCAATAAATGACATACCTGCACTTGGAACATCGTGATGGTGTCATCCAGCATCTGTATTCGAACCGCGAGCATCTTTCCGGCTTTTCTGGGGGTTGTGGGTGGTGTCCGACTTCCACCATCGACACCGGCCGGTGTAGAATGGCTGTGAGGCATTTTTGAACCACCACTCATACCGATGCTTTCGATATCATTCATTTTTATACATTTGCTGCCTTTCCCTCCTCTCCACTCCTCTTCACTCGCTGACTTCACTCATTTACGCCCCGGGCGTAAAAGACGAGTTGACGGCTTCTGTTAGGTGGCCATCTATAAGAGGAGAAAAATAACAGGGTGTCTACTCAATTTTCTTCAAGAAATTTCCGGACAATTCCCGCTTATAGATGCAAGATAAGGTCCCGCTCACGACAGACGCTCATTTTTCCGATAGTTCAAAAGACCAATTTGCCGAATAATTAATTAACCGAAAACCGTTTCAACGAATTTTGAATTATTCGAAAATAGCTTTAGCGAAGATTCATTTTTCCGAAAGTTTCAAATTTCAGAAGGCCTAAATTTCCGAAGGTTCAGTTTACCGAAAAGTCAGTTAAGCAGTGGGTGAGTTATCCGAAAATCATTTAACCGAATGTTCAAATATCCGACAATTTAAAAATTGTTTACTTACATCCAGATGGATGTTTAATAACAAATAAAACATGTATAATTTGTAATTAGTGCTAATCTGAAAGATTGCACCCGCTTCCAGCGAAATCACGGTAAAATTTCAGCCATAACCACGTCTCACAACCGTGAGATAGGTGGTTACAATCTGTAAAGGAATCAATACGACGATCCAGCAAAAGCCTCGTGCACCCTCAGAACACGGAGCGACCCAAGGACAACCGCCTTCTGCATTTTTCCCGCAAGTGTTCTAGCATATTGTTGACACGCAGGGATGCTTTTTAGG
>NC_046658.1:157425146-157458012 GCF_010883055.1 Belonocnema kinseyi | reverse complement strand
ACAGAAACAATTGTCGAGAATATAAAGTATAAAAAAAAAAAAAATATATATATATATATATATTAATTTACGTTCAAGAAAAATGACCAATTGAGTTAAAAGTTACACACCGCGAAAGAAAAAATAAAGGTTCGTATTATTATTATTATTACCTAATAAGAATAGTAACCTTTATTTTTTCTTCCTTGGTGCGTAACCTTTAACTGAATTGGTCATTTTTCTTTAACGTAAAATAATTTATATCAACTATATACGATTTTGTCACTAATTTTGTTGAATTTTCACTGTTTTTATCCCTTCAATCAACTTGATTACAAATTATACATGTTTTATTTGTTATTAAACATCTATTTGAATGCAAATAAACAATTTTTAAATTGTCGGATTTTTGAATATTCCGTTAGATGATTTTCGGATAACTCACCTATCGCTAAACTGATTTTTCGCTAAACTGTACCTTCGCAAAATTAGACCTTTTGAGATTTCAACTTTCAGTAAAACGGACTTTCAGAGAAATGAATCTTCGCTAAAATTATTTTCGACTAATTCGACATTCTTAAAAATAATTTTCGATCAATTAATCATTCCTTAATCCTTGTGTTGCCATCCGGGTACCCGGGTACCCATCGGCACACGTTTTGTTAAATAACTTTTTTTCTAATGAAGATAGGCCGAATGCTTCTCGAATCAGCATAAATAAACTAATTCTCTGTCGAATTATGCATTGCACATATTTTTAGAATTTTTTTAGCTTGAAATATCTTGCAATTAAAAAAAAAGCACGGTGGAACCATCTGGGTACCTGGGTACCCCGACAGAAAAAGCATGATTTTCATACAGTATATCATAAAAATAAAGTTTGTTATAATGGTATATGAAGTAAATATGGATAATTTTATAAATAATAACAAAATATATACATTTTTAAACGAATTTTCTTGAATTCTTGAACGTAATACCGAGCCTCCTCGGAAACAAGATATTTGCGATGTAGCTGCGCACGTTTTATATCTGTTTCAATACAACCAAGGTCACTGCATATTATTAAATTATTATACTCAAGTAGGAATACCTTCCTAGAATATGAATAATTAAATATTGATTGAATACACATAGTTACTTCAAGTTACAATGCACTTTTAACAACAATTTCGTTGGCAAGGTACCCAGGTACCAGGGTGAGAGACGCTGTGAGTTTTTTTGGGTCGCAACACAAGTATTGAAATGGTTTTTGGTCAATTAATCATTCGGTAAATTAGTTTTTCTGAAAATAAATTTCGGTATCCTTATATTCGTTATTTTAATTTTCGGTCACTTGAACCATCGGAATAATGACAGGCTGTTATTAAATTAATTAATTTTTAACTTGAGTACCTGAATTTTCTATCAAAACAAAAAATTAATTTTTTACCAAAAAAATACGACGTTCCACAAAATAAATTAATTTCAACGGAATGGTTGGGTTTTCATCTAAGAAAAAAATTTCAAACGAATAATTTAATTTTGAAATTAAAAAGATCCATTTTCAATAAATATTAGAATAGTTAAATTATCATACATATATACATACATACATTAGAGCATACATCAGAGCCTGATTTTTTATTTAGTTTTTCAATTTTTTTATAAATAAATAAATATGACGAAAAAAATGGCTATTTTTTCTATTTGAAAATTCCCGGTGATCGTCAATAATAGGAAAATTGTTGTAATCGCCGACGTTTCATAGATTTGTATTATATAAAGATATTTCATCATGATACAAAAAAAAAACAAAAAAAATTTGTATAAACAAATTATTTGTTGAAAATGTGTTTTCTGTAATTTTCAATAATTAAACGTTTTTTAAAGTTATGTTGCTAAAAATTTGAATGGTAGCAATATTTTAATGGAAAAAATTGTTCTTAAGTCTATTCTTCCTAATTATATAAACAAATGCTTTATTCAGGCATTTGTCATCAGAAAAATTCGTTTTTTTTCGACGTCAATTTTTTACATTCTCATCATTTATGATTGAGAAAGTACTAGAACTGTCTGAAATTTGAAAACACAGTTTTTCAACGGATCTCCACGTTTCAAGACCCCCCAAATCCGAAAATCAAGTTTTTCGATGGCGTCTGTCTGTCCGTCTGTAAAAACAATAACTCTCGGAAAAATGAACGGATCAAATCCATCTTTCGCACACTTTTTTTTAGGTCCTTGAAAAAAGGACGAGTTCGTTAACCAGCCATTTTTGATAAAAATTCAAAAAGTGAGCACATTTTGAAAAATTTTTAAACCCCATTTTTTCATTTAAAAATTCTATGTACGGATATTTATAGTATTGAAAAGGAAAAACAATTTATCATAGTGACTTTTTTCGATAAAAAGAAAATTCTCAGAGTTATAGCAGTTCCAAAATTTTTAAACTCAACCGAAATTCAAAATTTTAAGTCAAACAACGCATTAATGACACAAAAGAAAATGAAAAATCGAAAATTTCATTTTGTGGTCAAACTATGTAGGATACGAAAAAAGATGAATTAACAAAAATGGTTATCCGAAAAAAGATTTACAATTTCGTTAAAAATCACTTCTTGATAGGACGCGTACTTTTTGTTTTATTGGTGAAATATAACATTAAAAATAAAAAAAAAATTTTAATGTGTGGAAAAACGACGAAAGTTACGAGAAAAAAAAGATTTAACAACGCCTGTTTACAAACGTCATAATTTGTTGATAACTTTTATGGTTTTTTTTTAACAAAAATAATTAAAAAATGCATTATATGGGCATTTGTCGACGGAAAAATTCGTTTTTTTGGCAGTCCTTTTAATTGGGAACTTTACGATAATTTCATTAACATTCATAATTAGTTGATTCATTTTATGTTTTGGCAAATAAATTTAATTTAACAATGCATTATTCGGGCATTTCACGACATAAAAACTCGTGTTTTTTTCAAAGTCAGTCCTTTTAATTTCATAAAAAAAGTTAATTTTTTACATTTTTTGATTAAATTTGGTTTAACAAAAACATAAAATTAATCAATTAATTATGAATGTTACTGAAATTGTCGTAAAGTTCCCAATTAAAGGACTGACATTGAAAAAAACGAGTTTTTCCGTCGACAAATACCCAAATATAATGCATTTGTTTATTAAATTTGTTTGATAAAATCATAAAATTCATCCAAAAATGATAAATTTTCTGAAATTATCAGATTTTGCTGACGACAAATGTCTAAATAATGCGTTTGTTTATTAAATTTGTTTATATTATTAACAAGAATAGTCTTAAGAGAAATTTTTGTCATTAAAATATTGTTTTTATTTATAAAAACATTGAAAAGCTAAATTAAAAATCAGGCTCGAAAAATTTCTTTAAAGTTTTATCAGCTTAAAAAAAACATCCAAATCGGTTCACAGGTTCAGTCCGAATCGTATTTTGAACCAAAAAATGTACTTTTTCCCCACTGTGCGGCGGCGGCCGCTTTTATCAAATAAAAAAATTCCCGTTTTTTCCCCGGTGATTTCACTGTCAATGAAATTAAAAAAATTCAAACTCTAAAGCTGAAAATTTTTTTAATTGGAAGTAATCAAAACTGAGCTGCAAATCATTTTACACAATTTTAGGCCTGAAATATTAAAAATTGAACGATTAAATTACAGGGTGGCCGTTTTAATGACAAAAATAAAAAAATTCCCGGTCATTTGCTGGTTCGCAAACATTGTTCACAGTCAATGGAATTAAAAAATTCAAACTCTAAGGTTAAAAACTTTTGAATTTTAAACTTTTGAAATCAAAGTTTAAAAGATTTAGATTTAGATCCAAAAATATAAGACCACTTTATCATTTTCAATGCTCTACATTTTAAAATAAATGAATTTAAAAATGTTCAAAATTGAACTATTACATTTTTTTTATAAACTAAACACTTCTTAAATTGAAAGTTAAATGACTTTTATTTCGAATAGTTTTAAAATTCCGAAATTGCTTCAAAATTTTATTTCAGTCTTGAAAAATATACATGCTGTTTTACATTTTTTCATATTTTAAATTATTTTTGAATTTTTTTCAGAACTTCTAAACCATCTTTTGAAATGATTCGCTTTTTTTCCACAATTAAAAAAAAATCTGCCAGATTAAAAAAATTTCCTTAAAATCTGCCACATTCATTTTTCATAATTTTGTAAACCTTTTTAAGTATTCTCTTAAAATTAATTTTTCAGAATAAGAAATCATTTTCAAATTCCCTTTAGGAATCTTAAGGAAACGTTTTTTATTCTTCTAAAGCCTCTAACAATTCTTAAAAAGCTTTTAAATTTTTTATTTGATACCTACAGAAATCTATATTTTGTTGTAAATTAAGCCGTGGGCTATTTGCGCAAAATTTTTGGTATGAATAGCAGGATTTTGTCAATATAAGTGGATAAGTCGTTTAAATTCTTTGAAATCATTTCAAATTGTAAATCAATTTTGATTTTTTTTCTGAGAATAAAAGGTGTTCAATTGTTATTTATACATCAAAATTCAATAATTTAAATTGAATAATAATTTTTTTAAATAGAACGATTATTCACTACACTGGAATAGTTAAATTTTTCACCTAAAATGGGTAATCTTTGACTGGAATACTTTAATTTTCTATGAAAAAGATTAATTTTCTAACAAAAAAGACATTTTTTCAACTAAATTAATTAATTTTCAACTACAAAAGACAAATTTTCAACTAAAAACGATTAAATTTGATCCAAAAATAGAATAGTTCAATTTTCAATTGAAAAAATTAATTTTCAACTCAAAATATTAATTTTTTACTAAAAAAAAAAACGGTTTTCAACAAAATAAATGAATTTTAAACTAAAAAGGACAAATTTTCTACCAAATACTTTAATTTAAAACTGAAATAGAACCATTTTTATTTTTATTTTCCATCAAACTGATGAATTTCAAACTACAATGCTGAATCTTAAAACTGGAATAGTTCAATTTTAAACAAAAAAACATCAATTGTTAACGCGAAAGATTCATTTCTACAAAAAGACGAATTTTCAGAAAAATTTATGAATTTTAAAAACTAAAAAAGAAAATAATTGTTAAGCAAAAATAGAATAGCCAAATTATCATATAAAAACAGTAATTTTGAACCAGAGAGACTAATTTTCAACTAAAATGGTGAACTATTCAATTGAAATAATTACATTTTCAGATTGAAAAAAATAATAATTTTTTATGATAAATGCTAATATTAAAAAAAATAGTTGCCTTTTCCAAATTTATGGATTTGGAACTAATATGATAAATCTTTAGCTAGAATAATTGAATTTTCGACCAAACAAAATATATTTTTAACCGAGAAGATTAATTTCTAGAAAAATAAAATAAATCTTCATTAAAAAAAAATAAATAGTGAATCAAAAATTGAATAATTACAGATGCATAGTGGTTTTCGACATGCGTAATTGTCTTAGATTAAAAATTTATTTTTTTAAATTTAAAAATTTAACTATTTAGTTAAAAACATTAATTTTTAAATGTAGAAAGTGCGAAAAATCTTTTTATAATAAAGGTTGTATTTTTTAATAATTTAAAACTATTTTTTAATTACTTTGGAAATTTAATTTTCAATTTTCTCCAATAAATCAACTGTTAATAATCCGATTTTCAACGGTTGATAATTAAATTTTCAATGTTGTTAAATTGTCACAATTGAATTTTCATCAATTGAAAATACAATTCTCAATTTTCTTCAATTTTGAACAGCTGAAAATTTAATTTTTTTCAAGTTTCAACAGCTAATAATTCAATTTTTAATTTTTTTTTAAGTTTCAAAAGCTGAAAATTCAGTTTTGGCCTTTGTTCAATTTTCAAAGACAATTGAATTTTCAATTGTTAAAAACTCAAATTTTCTTCAATTTTCAACAGTTGAATTTTATGCTGTCGAATATTAAATTTTCTTCAATTTTCAACATTTAATAATTAAATTTTCTTCTACTATTTCTAACTGCTGAAAAATGGAAGAAAATTGAAATTTGATATTACTATTTTTTACGAAATGATTATTTTATTTAATAATTATTATTTATGAAAATCTTCAAAACTTCCCTCCAGTTCAAAAAAAAAAAGACGAAAATGAAAATTCTATCCCTTCCAACTCAAGAAAATGCTGAAAAAAATAGCCCCTTCCAATTCTAAAAAAAAATATTTAAAATATTTAAAAAGCACAAAAATAAATATTGAAACCCCTGTTTTTCTCTTTTTATTTAATTAGACGTTTAACTGAAAAAAGATCACTGTGTAAAAAATCAAAATTAAGGAAAATATTGCATTATTAATTATATTTTATAAGAGGGTCCAAATATACGCCACTCTTTTGCATATTATTTTCGATTTCCCAAATTTTATTTCTGCTACAACTAACCCTCTAGTAATTATTTCGTTCAAATTTCAACAATTTTACTTTTTATTTTTTATTAACAATTCAAATATTACGGTAAAAAGGAAACTATTTGGTCAAAAACTAATTTTATAAATGAAAATTTAATAATTTAATTTTTTGTTGAAAATGGACCTTTTTTATTAAAAATTTAACAATTTGGTAGAATTTTTTTTTCTTGACTGACAATTCCTTTTCGGATAAAAATGGAACTATACTGTTTAAAATTGGTCTTTTTGCCACAAAAATTCAACAATTAGGTAAAAATTTTATTTCTCATGAAATAAAGAACAATCTGTTTTGATCGAAAATTCCACTCTCGTGGAATATTCGTGTTTTTTGTTTATTTTTTTTCTTGAAAATTCATCTATTTTGGTGGAAATTTATTTTTTTGTTTGTTAAAAATCAAATTCTTTGGTTGAAAAATAATCTGTTTTAGTTGAAGATTCATAATTTTAATTGAAAATTCATCTCTTTGGTTTAAAATTTAACTACTTTGTTAAAAATTCTAATTTTTAAGTTTACAAGAAATTTCATCTTTTTTTATTTAAAAATCCACTCGTTTGGTTGAAAAAGAAGTTGTTTCGATTAAGGATTCAACTACTTGGCTAATAGATTTACTCCCTCGTTTAAAATTTATTTTTTGGTTGAAGATTCAACATTTTAATGAAAATTTGGCCTTCTTGGTTCAAATTGTAACTATTTTTTCAAAATTCGCCTTCTTTGTTTGCAAATTCAACTATTTTCACGCAAATTCATTTTTTTATTGAAAATTATTATATTTTTGGTTGAAAATGAACTTTTTTTAGTTAAAAATGAAACTATATTTTTTGTAAATTTATATTTTTGGTTAAAAATTCAAATGTTTTTCGAAAATTCGTCTTATGGGTAGAAAATTCAACAATTTTATTCAAAGTTTCTTTTTCTTTTTTGACTGAACAACTGTTTTGGTTGAAAATTCAAATACTTGGTTAAGAGTTGAACTACTTTGTCAACAATTAATTTTTTAGTACAAAATTGATCTCTTTGGTTATAAATGAAATTATTTGGTTAAAAAATAAGTTTTTTGATTGAAAATAATTATACATATTTTTTTAATTGACCTTTATTATTTAAAAAATTGACTATTTGGTTTTAAATTCATATATTTGGTTAAAAAATCCAACTTTTTGTTGAAAATTCGTTTTTGTGGCTAGAAAATTTAACAATTTGGATGAAAGTTCTTTCTTTTTTAATTCCAAAATCCGTTTTGGTTGAAAATTCAGCTCTTGTTAAAAATTCTTCTTTTTTTTGGTGAAAAATGCTACTTTTTGGTTGAAAATTAATTTTTTGTTGTTGAGAATTTAACTATTTTAATAAAAATTCTTGTTTTTTAAATAAATTGAACTGTTTAAAATTAAATTTTTTTTTTGTTTGAAAACTTATCTCTGGTTATAAATGTAACTATTTTATTAAAAATTCCTCCGTTTGGTTGAAAACTCAAATACTTCGGTCGAATAATAAACTATTTGGTTTAAAATTAATTTGTTTATTAAAAATTATTCTTATAATTTTAGCTCAAAATGAACCTGTTTTAGTTCAAATTATCCTATTTGATTGTAAATTTGTATATTTTGTTAAAAACTTTACTGTTTTTCTGAAAATTCGTATTTATGGCTAGTAAATTCCGCAATTTGGTTTTCATTGTTTTTCATTTTTGACTGAAAAATCCGTTTCGTTTGAAAATTCGTCTTTTTATTTTACGAATTCATCTTTTTGGAAGAATTCAACTGTTTGTAATCAAAATCTTATCTCTTTTTCTTATTAAAACATCAACTATTACATTTTTGGTTAAAATTCCCTAATACTTTTTTGAAACTTAATTTTTTTTGGCTGAAGATTTGTCATTTCAGTTGTCATTTCTTTAATTAAAAAATCGTCTTTCTGGTTGAAAATTAATCTTCTTGTTTCCAAATTTATTTTTTATTCAAAAAATCAACCATTTGGTTAAAAAAGTAACCTATTTTTTAAAATGTAATACTTTTACCTAAAATACTAGAAATTTGAGTTTGATATTAGTACCTGAATTAATTTTATTTAAAAGAATTTATTTCTTTTTTCGTGAAAAATCATTTACGAAATATTTTAAATTGGTATCATCAAAAAGAATCTCTTTTAGTGCGTCTTGTTTTCTAGTAATGCATTTATGTTTATGATAATTAAAAAAATGAATTGAAATTATGAATAAAAGGGGAAAAATTTGATAAAAATCTCAATGGTGTATTAGGAGATTTGTCAAATTTAAGGGGAAAGGGAAGGCAAACAAAGGGGATTAGGTAAAAAAAAAGTGGACACACTGTGATCCCTGAAGTACTTTCCGGTTCAATTGATTAGAATCAATTGAGTAAGTGAATTATGCGATTGGAATGACTGCGGTTCAGATATCGAACAAACATAAACGGTTTATAAAGTCTTATCTACCAAGCACTCGTGTAACTCGTAACGTAATTATTTTATTTATGCTCGTTGAGATTTATTGTGTTTTTTTTATGTCCATTCCAAATTCGCATCAAGTGCAGAAGTTATCTTTCACCCAATGAAAAAATATACGACGATTATCAATGTCAGATATTGTGCAGCAAAACGGAAAATTTTAGAATGAAGAAAGCATAATTTACAAGCAAGGATTTACTAATTCCAGACTTCACAGATAAAAATTTCAATTCAACCAAAAGAAATGAATTTTCAAACCTAAAAGACGAATTGTCGACAAACGGAAATAGTCGACTTTTGAATCCTAAGATGAATTTTTAACAGAAAATATAATTTTCAACCAAGGATGGTGAATTTTTATTTATGTAAGTAAATTTTCAACAAAAAATTAATTGTAAAGCAAAAAAAAAAAGGATTTTTTTAAAGAAAATTGTTGTAATTCAACAATTTAATTTTCAACGAAATTGATGAATTTTGAACTAGAGTGATGAATAATGAACTGAAATAGTTTAATTTTAAACCAAAAAGAGGATTTTTTATTAAAAAATTCAACTTTCAACCAAGTAGTTTTATTTGCAAAATAAAAGATGAATTTTCAACAAAATTTATGAGTATTTAAGCGGAATACTTTAATTCTCTAACAAAAGGATGAATTTTCAACCAAAAATGGAATATTTAAATATGCAGTTAAAAAAATTAATATGAATTTCCCACTGAAATGAGGCTTTAACGGAAATAATTAACTTTTAATCCAAAAATATGAATTTTCTAATAGAAAAGATAATTTATTATTACTTATATTTTTGATATATTTTAAGTTAAAATAATTTTCAACCAAGTAGATTAATTTCTACCAAAAAAGAAGATTTTTCAACAAAATGCATGAATTTTTAACGAAATATTTGGAAATTCAAATAAAAAACACAAATATTCAACCCAGTAGTTAAATTTTTAACTAAACTGATGACCCATGAACTGAAATAGATGAATTTTAAACCAAAAAGAGGAATTTTTTAAAAAGATTTGAACTTTAAATCAAGTATTAGTTTTATTTTCAAACAAAAGATGAATTTGCATCTAAATATCTGAATATTTAACCGGAATACTTGAATTTTTTGAACCGAGAAAGATGAATTTTTAGCTAATAAATATGAATTTTCAAACTACAAATACGAATTTTCGAAAGAAGAGTTGAGTCTTCAAAATAAAAAGAATTTTTTTTAGAAAACATTCAACTTTTAAATCCAAAAGATGAAGTTTAAACATAAAAAATTGTTTTCAACCAAAAAAAAAGGAATTTTTATGCAAATACTTATTAAATAGTTATTTATCAAAAAGTTTTTGCTTTCACTTTCAAAACAAAAAAATTTATAATCAAGTCAAAAAGACGAATTTTTGGGAAGTAAGTTAAATTTTCCATCAAAAATTTAATTTTCAAACAAAAACAAAGAGTTTTCGATGAAAAGGTTTAAGTTACAAAAATATATATATAATTTTCAACACAGAAAAAAAATTGAACTTCTAAAAAATAAAGCTTTTCTACCATCAAATATGAATTGTCAAACCAAAAAGATGAATTTCCAACAAAAGAGTTAATTTAAAACCAAGATAAACGAGTTTTCAACTAAACAGTTATATTAAAAAAAATATATTAATAATTTTCAAACAAGAAAGATGAATTTTCAGCCAATAAATATCCATTTTCAAACCAAACAGAGAAATTTTCAACAAGAGTTCAGTCTTCAAGGTAAAAAGTAAATTTTAGTAGAAAACAGTCGACTTTTAAATCCCAAAGGTGAAGTTTTAACAGAAAAAATTATTTTCAATTAAGAAATTCAGTTTTTCTCTTATTAAAATATTTTATTTTTCATGGAAAAAAAATCATTATTATCAAACCAAACGGACTAATTTTTTATAAAAAAGGTGAATTTTTAACTAAAAATATAATTTTTAACCAAGATGAATGAATTTTCGTTTAAATATTGCAGTTAAAAAAATATATACATCTAATTTTCAACTAAGAAATATGAATTTTCAAACCAAAGACGAACTTTTTAGAAGACAGTGTTAAATTTCCAATCTAAAAATTGAATCTTTTAACAAACAAGTTAATTTCTAAACAAGGAAAATAAATTTTCAATCTAACAGTTGAACAAAGAAATAAATAAAAATTTCCAACCAGTAAATATTAATTTTGTTTTATCATATATGAATTTTCCAACCCAAAAGACGAATTTTCAACAAGTAAGTTGAGATTTCAAGCTAAACAGTCTAATATTTTAGAAAGCAGTTGACGAATATTTTAGAAGATAGTTGAATTTTCAACAAAATAAGGTAATTTTCAGTCAGGAAAATGAATTTTTAACCAAATAGTTAAATTTTTAAACAAACGAAAATTCGTTTGAACTATAAAAGATAAATTTTCAACCAATAAAGATGACTTTCCTACCACAAAATATGAATTTTAAATCCAAAATAAATAATTTTAGATTAAGAATGTTAGAGAAATAACTTTTTAAGCAAATAAAATCAATTTTCTACGAAATAGTTGAAATGTTCAACTAAAAAAATGAATTTTGATAAGCAAATGAATTTTCAAGAAAAAAAAAGTCAACCAAAGAAAGGAATTTTAAACCAAAAAGATTAATTATCTGCTGCAGAAGAATGATTTTAACAAAATACATGCATTTCCAACCACAAAGTTTAACTTACTATCAAAAACACAAATTTTCAACAAAAAATATCAATTTAAAACCCAAGAAATATCAAATTATTAATAAAAAATAGACCCGTGTCATTTTAAGTTATAGAAACAACTTTTTAAGAAAATAAAATAATTTTTCTATGAAATCGTTAAAATTCTCAACTAAACAAATGAATTTGTCTAATCAAATTAATTTTGAAGAAAAAAAAAACAACTAATTTTCAATCGAAGAAAGGAATTTGGAACCAAATATTTTAATTTTTAATTACATTTTAATCCTAATAGTTGAATTTTAAAACAAAAAGTTTTATTTACTACCAAAAAAGGCAATTTTTCAATAAAACAGCTGAATTTTATGACTAAAAAAGATCAACTTTTTAGTAAAAAATAGAACCGTTTAATTTTAAGTTATAGAAATAATTTTTCAAGTAAATAAAATAATTTTTTTAGAAAGTAGTTAAAATTTTCAACTAAATAAAGGAATTTTGCTAATCAAATTAATTTTTAATTAAAAAAAAAAACTAATTTTCAACCCAAAAGGTTAATTCTATACCAGAAAAGAATAATTTTTAACAAAATACATAAACTTTCGACCAAACATTTTAATTTTTATCCTAATATTTGAATTTCCAATCAAAAATTTTAATTTACTACCAAAAAGATAAATTTTAAACAAAACAGGTGAATTTTAAAACTAAAAAAGATCAAGTTTTTAATAGAAAATAAAATCATTTAATTTTAAGTTATAGAAATAAGTTTTTCACCAAATAAGGTAAATTTTCAACGAAATAGTTGAATTTTCAACCAAACAGATGAATTTTCTACCAAAAAGTTGAATTTTTAGCTAAAATATTCAATGTCTATCAAAAGAAAGAATATTCCAGGAAAATGCAACAGTTAAAAAGAATTCATTTTGAACCAAAAAAGATCAATTTCACCCAAAAAAGATAACTTTTCTACAGCGGACAAACTTTCAATAGAAAAGGACGAAATTTTTAACAAAATAGTTAAATTCTCAACAAAATAATTGAATTATCATGTAATAGTAGAATTTTTAAACAAAAAATTAATTCTGAACCAAAAATATGACTTCTCAACCAAATAGAATGAAATTTTAACCGAAAATACTTGAAGTTTCCTATTGGAGCTGACTATTAATCAATATTAATATTTAAAATAAAAATGTCTTATTTTTACAGTTTTTTTACAATTTCTCTTAAAGAAATTTCCTAACTTTTGCAGTTTTTACAACCAAAATCCTTGACTTTTCCACGATCTCCCTGACCCAGTGATTATGTTTTTCATTAACATTTTTTAAAAAATGTTTGTCAGATTATTACTCGAATTTCGTAAGATTTGAAACTTTCAGAAGACATTTAGAGTAAAATGTCGGTGTCTGGGAACTTTCAATTGGGAACAAAACTTGATGAAAGTTCATAAAGTTTCTCAAGAACTGAGATTTCACTTCAGATAGAGGGCAAAAAAAAGTTGAACTCCGAAGTTTATTTCAGATTCTATTTTCTAAATTGAACTTTTTTAAATACACTGTTTTATCCAGGTGAAATAATTTGATAAAGAAATTTTTTTCTCAATTTTGATGGGTTTCTTTTCCGTAATAAGTAGCAGTGCCTCAAACATTTCAAAGTTTTAATAAAAGTAGATCAAGGTGCACTTAAAAGTTTAAAGCGCAACAAGTTTTCGAGTTTGTTAATGCTTCCTTTTAAAAATAAATGACAATTTCCCGTTTCATTTGTTACAGACAATTTTCAGCTAATATTTCCCCAGATATAAAAAAGAGGAAGATCATAAAACGAGTCTTTTATTTTGTATAATAATGATATAAAATA
This sequence comes from Belonocnema kinseyi, assembly GCF_010883055.1. Lineage (NCBI taxonomy): Eukaryota > Metazoa > Arthropoda > Insecta > Hymenoptera > Cynipidae > Belonocnema > Belonocnema kinseyi. Next base: position 157,444,571 of record NC_046658.1, on the reverse strand, counting down.
TGAGACAGTCAGGGGATCAGGTTCCTCGTTAAAATTCGAAACGAATGAAAACAAAGGACGGCTGAAAACAACGAGAGTCCGACTAATTTTAGTAGCGAATAAAAAAAGCTAAGCAGGAAACGAGCAAGAACCAAAATAATGTTTTATCGACCCAATCTTCGATAAAATGTAGGAAAGTTTCTAGTTTTAAACATGGCCATTTATATAAGCTTCTTATCTAAGATAATGATACGGATAAAGCTCATAAAGTATCGATAGTTAAACAATTTTTCCTTAAACTACTTTTTAAAATAAAACCGGTGGTATTAAAATTTTTTTGAATCAATTCAGAATATGTACACAATTTTACAAGATTATTATAATTCATGCTTTTTTTTTTAATTTCCAGGAATTACATTTATGTGTTTAATTTGGAAAGCTTTAAAAAATTATATTAAGATATTTTTAAATATATTATCACCATCGACTAATTATATAATTAAATAATACTAAAAAAGTAATCACACATTTCTTGACATTGCCTCTAAATTCCATGATTTTGAATAATAATTTAAAAAAAAATTTATTTTAAATTAAAAAAAAAAAATTATTTTCTACCAAGAAAGACTATTTTTCAATAAAATACATGATTTATAAAACAAATATTTAAATGTTCAACTAAATAAAATATTTTTTTAGCCAAATACTTGAATTTTGAACTAAAAAAGCTCAATTTTAGCCAAAAATGGAATAGTTCAATTATCTTTTAAAGAAATTAATTTTCTACCAAAAAAAAATTTCAACAAGAGATAAATTTTTAACCAAAAATATGAATTAAAAAATAAAGTTTAACTGTCAACCAAGCAGTTTTATTTTCAACTAAAAAGATGAATTTTCAACTAAAATGATAAATATTTGAATATTCAACAAAAAATATGATTTTTCAACAAAATAGTTGAATATCCAACTGAAAGACAAATTTTCAATTAAAACAATTTAATATTTATCACTTAAAAAACTACTTTTCACTTAATAAATAATAATTTATATAAAAATAATTAAATTTTCACACAAAGTGATGAATTTTCAACAAAAATTATAAATTTGTTAACTGGAATGATAAATTTTCAATAAAAAACAACGACTTTCAGCACAGATAATTAATTTTCTACCAATAAATACTATTTTTCAATAAAACACATGAATTGTTGGCAAAGAAATATTTAAATTTTTAGCTAGAAATGTAATAGTTCAATGATTCGTTAAAAAAATTAACGTTCCACAACAAAAAGTTTTAACTAAAGTGACAAATTTTCAACTAAAATCCTGAATTTGTAACTGGAGTTGTAAATTTGCAACTATGAAGATCGATTTTCATACCAGAAAATTAATTTTCTACCAAAAATGTTAAATTTTCAACAAAATGCATGAATACTCAAACAAATATTTAAATTTTCAAATAAAGAAGATTTATTTTTTTAACCAAATAGTTAAATTTTGATCTAAAAAAAGATAAGTTTTCAGCCAAAAATTTAATTGTTCAATTATCTGTTTAAACAATTAATTTTCCACAAAAAAGGGAAAAGAATTTTAACCAAAGTGATGAATTTTGAAATAAAATAGATAAATTAAAAATAAAAGAGTTAAACTTTCCAACAGATAGTTTTATTTTCAACCAAAAAGATGAACTTTTAAATAAAATTATAAATATTTAACTGGAATACTTGAATTTTTAACCAAAAATATTCAGTGAAGAAAGACAAATTTTCAATTAAGAAAAAATTAATATTTATCAATTAAAAAGATTACTTTCCACTTAAATAATAATAATTTTTATGAAACTAGTTAAATTTTCTGGAATGAGCAATTGGAATTATAAATTTTTAACTAAAAAGATCGATCTTCATACCAGAAGATTAATTTTCTACCAAAAATGTTAGATTTTCAACAGAATACATGAATACACAAAAAAAATGTTTAAATTTTCAAATAAAGAAGATATATTTTTTTAACCAAATAGTTGAATTTTGATCTAAAAAAAGATAAGTTTTTAAAAAAAATTGGAATTGTTTCATTATGTGTGAAAAAAAATTAATTTTCTTTAAAAAAAAAATGTTAACCAAAGTGATGGATTTTAAAAAAAAGACGATTTTTCAACAAAATGCAAAAATTTTCATCGAAATATTTGAACATTCAATTTAAAATTACAAATTACCGACAATATAGTTGAATAATTAAAAAAAAAGTTCAACTTTCAAACAAGCAGTTATATTTTCAAATAAAAAGATAAATTTTCGAAATGTCGAAATGTTCAATTGGAAGTAAAATTTTTACTAAAAAAAAATAATTATTAAAATATATAATAAAGAAGTTTTAAGTAAATAATAAAGCTTTAACTAAATATTAATTTTCAACTAGAGAAGATTATTTTTATTTTAAAAATTTTTAAAATAAGTTTTAGTTAAAAAAAAATTAAATTTCAACCAAGGATATAAATTATTAAATAAATTGATGGAATAGTCAACTGAAATAATTAAATTTGGACTTTAACAAAAATTAATTGACCACAAAAGAAATTGTTATAAAAAAATAATTACGTTTTTACACAAAGTAATGAATTTACAACTATAATGTTGAATCTTTAACTGAAATAGTTAAATTTTAAACAAAGAAGATGAAATTTTCAACTATAATTATGGATTATTAACTAGAATAACTGAATTTACAACCCAAAGATTAGTTTTCAACTAAGAATATTAATTTCTACCAAAAAATACTAACTTTCAATAACTTTTCAACCAAAAATTGCATAGTTAATTTTTTAGTTAAAACATTTAAGTTCAACCAAAGAGATAATTTTTTAATTAAAATGATGGAACATTAAACTGAAATAGGTACATTTTCAGTAAAAAAAAATATTAACAAAAACGAAATTTTTTTTTTAAATCGTTACATTTGCAAAAACATGATAAATTTTCAACTAAGAATGATGAATCAAATAAAATAGTTAAATTTTGAGACCAAAAAGATGGACTTTCAATCAAAAAAGGCCAATTTTAAGTTTTTAACTAGAAAAAAAAAGAATTTTTTAACCTGAAAGATATATATCAAGTATATATCAAATAAATAATATAATAAATAAAATATAAGTAAATATAAATACTCACTTTAGAAATCAAAAAGTGATGTAAATAGTGTCACAAATTTAAAAAAATAGTTTTAAGAAAGTGAAATTTATTTTCTCAAGCATTAAAACTATAATTATTTATTTAAAAATATTATTCTTTAGTCCATAAATTAAAAAAATTCCTATTTATTTACCGCAAACTTTTTTAAAACCCTTCCCCTTTTTCCACTTAAATTCCAAATGAATTTAAAAAAAAAACAATCAGAAAATCCACCTATTTTCAGTTCAAATTTTTGATTAAGAATAGTACTATTTTATTCAAAACTGAATTATTTTGTTTATAATTCAACAATTTGGTTAACAATTCAAAATTTTGCTCTTGAAAATTCAACTACTTGATTGAATTTTTTTTGCTTTTTTGCCTAACAAATTTCTTTATCGAAAATGTAACTATTTCGTTCATCTTTTTCTGAAGAAATTTTACTTTTTTGTTATTAAAAATGCAACTGACTGATTAGAACATTTTTTAAGTAAAATAATGGAATATTAAACTGAAATAGGTACATTTTCAGTAAAAAAAAAATATTAACAAAAACAATTTTTTTTTTAAATCGTTAAATTTGCAAAAACATGATAAATTTTCAACTAAGAATGATGAATCAACTAAAATAGTTAAATTTTGAGACCAAAAAGATGGACTTTCAATCAAAAAAGGCCAATTTTAAGTTTTTAACTAAAAAAAAAAAAAAAAGAATTTTTTAACCTGAAAGTGAATAAAAACAGACGAATTTTAAACTAAAATGACGAATCTTCAACCGAAAAAAGTTAAAGTGAAAAAAAATACGAATTTTCAACATGAGTTGAATTTTGAACAAAAAAAAATGGATTTTCAATCAAGAGGATTAATTGGCCACCAAAAAGAACGAATTTTCCACAAAATCTATTTTATTATAAATAAAATAGTTAAACTTTCAATTAAAAATATTTTAAAAAAAAAACTAATTTTCAACAAAATAATTAAATACAGTAATATAGGCTACTTTTAAAAATAAAGAATTGTCATTCAATTTTACATTGCCTTAATAACAAGTGTACTTGACATCATTATCAAATCTAAACATAGACAGTATTGGATTAAACTCAAAGGGAGGATCTATAGAAAAGATATTTTTACTCAGTTATCGACTGCACAATAACTGATTTCAGAAGAAAATAGAAACTGAGTCTTTCTCTCATGATTGGAACTAGTTTAAAAAGGAAAGTTTATCACAAAATTCTATTTATTTATTTAAAATTTCACGGTATTTAAATTTAAATTGATGTTCTCAATACATATGAAGTGAGTTTTCTTCTTGGTCATGAAAATCAGAAGGTCAGTGAGAATTTCTCTTTAAAAAGATCTCTATATGAAAAGATAATTACATGAAAACATGTATGCAAGGAACAATTTGCAGACGCAAATCTGTAATTTTACAAGATCGGTGAGTAAAAAATTCCTCACATAAAGGATGGTGGTTGCGTGCAGAATATTTTGAATGACCTTCCTAAATACCGTGAAGCGTAAAATATCACCTTCACAAGTAAAAGTATAGAGTCCATTGAACAAAAGAGAAAGAAAATTAATTTTAAAATGCTTTGTTTAAAAAGTATTATTTCATTTTCGAGTATGTTTCCAAAAGAAATACTTGAATTTTTAACCAAAAAGATGAATTTTTAAGCAATTAAATTAATTTTCAAACAAAAAGATTTATTTTCGACCGAAAAATACAGAAATTTTAACGAAACAGTTCAACTGTCAACCAAAAAAATATAATTTTTACTAAAAAAGATAAGTTGTCGACCAAACCTTAAATAATTAAGTTTTAAGTTAGGAAAATCAATGCTCAACCAAAAAAAATTAATTTTCAAAGAAAAAATAAATTTTACACTAAAATTATGGAATATTGATCTGGAATATGTAGCTCTTTCATTTTAAGTTTAAAGAAATTATTTTTAATCAAAAAAGAAACAAATTTTCAATTAAAATTATGAATCATAAATAAAAAAATTAATTTTTAACAAAAAAGTTTATTTTTAAACTAAAGTAAATTTATATCTTACCCGAAACATCAATTTTCATCTAAAGTAATGAAAATTTAGCTGAAATGCTTGAATTTTCAACCATAGAGAAACATTTTCTACCTAAAAAAATCGATTTTCCACTAAAAGAGTCTTTTTTTTAACAAGGTACCTGAATTTTCAACGAAACAAACGAATTTTTAATTAAAAAATACAAAAATTTACATCCAAATTGTTAAATTTTGAACTATAAAATGACAATTTTCAACCAATAAGATTATTTTTCTACGAAAAAAAGATGAATTTTAGACAATCTACATAAATTTTCAAAAAAATATTAAAATTTTTAAATAAAAAATATCAATTTTCAAACAAACAGTTTAATTTTTAACCAGAAATGGAATAGTTGATTTTTCTGTTAAAAATTTAATTCTCTAAAAAAAAAGATTTTCAGAAAAATAGTTCAATTTTTGTTGTTTTCAATCAAATAGCTTATTTTTCAAATAAAGAAATGAATTTTTAATTAAAATTATGAATCTTCCGAAAAATAAATTATTTTCAGCAGAAGAATTAATTTTTTTAAACCAAGTAAAATTGTTTCCAATCTGAAAGACGAATTTTCTACTAAAATTATATATTCAATTATATTATATTATAATAATTTTCTACAAAAAAAAACGAATTTTCAAGAAAAGACATGCATTTTTTAACAAAAAAGATTAATTAAAAAAGGAAAACAATTTTGCAAGTAAGAAATATTTTTCAACAGGAAAGTTAATTGTTAATAAAACAGTTTTAGTTTTCATCCAAGAAGTCGAAATTTCAACCAAAAAATTATTCCTTGTACAACAAATTCTTAAATTTTCAACAAAATAGTTAAATTTTAAAGAAAATCAGATAAAAAAAACAATTGTGCAACTAAAAATGATTTCTAAACAAGAAAATTAGTTTTCAACAAAATAGTTCAATTTTCATCCAAGTTGAATTTTTAACGAAAGAAATATTACCTTTTCACAAAATAGTTGGTTTTCCAACAAACTAATTAAATTTTTAAGAAAACTAGATAAAGTTTGAACAAAAAATATGGCATCTTTAACTAAAATGTTGAACTTTCAACTAAAATTATCTATCTTCGAATAAAATAATTAAATTTTCAAAAAAAAATGGGTTTTGAACCAAAAAAATAATTTTCTATTAAAAAAATACGAATTTTAAACAAAAAAAGACCATTTTTCACAACCAAATTCAAGCAGTTAAATTTTTAGTTAAAAAATCATTGTTCAACGAAATAGATGAATTTTCAACCAAAATTATGAATATTAAACTGAAATAGTTGAATTTTAAACCAAAAATTTGAATTTTCAAATGAAGTATTTTTTCGAATAGAATTGAATTATTAACAAAAAATATGAGTTTTTATCCAAGAAAATTAATTTCTACCAGAATGATGAATTTTTAACTGAAAAAGATAATTTTTCAACTAAATCTGAATAGTTAAATTTGCAGTTAAAAAAATTATTGTTCAAATAAATAGATGGATTTTTAACAAAAATTTATAATTCTAAACAAAAAATTGCATTCTTAAATAAAGTTATGAAGCTTCGAATAGAATAATTGAATTTTTTGACAAAAAGAGATCAATTTTGAATGAAACATTTCATAGTAGAATTTTCAATTAAAAAAAAATCAAAAAAAGTAAATTTTCTACTAAAGATGAATTTTCCACTTAGAAAAATAAATTTTTTCAAAAACAAAAATGACTAATGACAAAAGAGTTGAAATGTTGAATACATGAAAATATGAATTTTTTTAGAAAAATAGTTAAAGTTTCAACCAAAGATTACTTCAGTTTTTTAAATTTTAAACAAAAAAATTAGATTTTTAACCAAATAATAAAAATATTTGACAAACAAATATTGTCTAGAAAGGGGAAAATTTAAATAGCATACATTGAAATATATTAATTTTAACAGCTTCAATTCAAGATTTGTTAATATTTATGACTTTATTATTAAAAGTGTAAAATTGCGAATACTTTAAACTGAAAAATGTTAAAATTGAAGGTTCTGAAATTTGGAACGATTTAGTTTTTATTTCGATAGTTTTGAGAATATTTATCCTGTAATGTAACGATTTTTTTTTTTACTGTGTCATCATTAAAAATGCCAACTAAAATATAACGCTGATTTACATAATAAATGTGTGTAAATCGCGCAAAAAACATTGATTGCGATGTAAACTTTACGTGATGTAAGCAGTTTTGTTGTAATTCAGATTATTTCTTTCTTGCATATTTGAATGTCAATTTTGTAAATAATGATAGATTAGAATTTTTATTAATGTAATTTTGACAAATAAACCCGAATTTCCAAAATATATACCAAATAAATAAATAATATAATAAATAAAATATAATTAAATATAAATACTCACTTTAGAAATCAAAAAGTAATGTAAATAGTGTCACAAATTAAAAAAAATAGTTTCAAAAAAGTGTAATTTATTTTCCAAAGCATTAAAACTATAATTATTTATTTAAAATATTATTCTTCAGTCCATAAATTATCAAAATTCCTATTTATTTACCGCAGACTTCTTTAAAATCTTTCCCCCTTTTCCACTAAAATTCCAAATGAATTTTAAAAAAAACCAATCAGAAAATCCAACTATTTTTAGTTTAGATTTTTGATTAAGAATAGTACTATTTTATTCAAAATTGAATTATTTTGTTTATAATTCAACAATTTGGTTAACAATTTATACTTTTTCTCTTGAAAATTCAGCTACTTGATGGAATTTTTTTGCTTTTTTGATTAACAAATTTTTTTATCGAAAATGCAACTATTTCGTTCATCTGTTTCTGAAGAAATTTACTTTTTTGTTATTAAAAATGCAACTGACTGATTAAGAATTTAATTTCTTGTAGAAAATTCATACTTTTGAGTTAAAAATTTCACTGCTTAGTAGACAATTCGTATTTTTAGCTCGAAAATTCAATCATTTGGTAAAAAATTCCAAAAACTATTTAGTCGTAAATTTATGTATGTTGAAAATTAATGTTTTTTACAAAAACCAATATTTTGTTTAAACATCAAGCCTTTTGCTGAAAATTCGTCTTTGTTGATAAAATTCAACTATTTTTTTATTTTTAATTAAATTCTTCTTCTGTTGAAATATAACCTATTACATTTTTCAATAAAAATTCATATTTTTTTATTGAAAATTTAACTTTTTCGCTGGTCAAAAAGTAATTTCTTTTAACTGAAAATTTAAGGATTTTGCCGAAAATTCAATTGATTGGTTGTAAATAAGCTTTATTGTTGTTGATTTATATTCTCAGCTTGAAAATTCGTCTTTTTCGTTTGAAAGTTCAACAATTTGGTACAAAAAAATTTTTTGTAGTTTTTAAATTCATCTTTTCGGTTCAAAATTAATTTTTTTAACTTAAAATTCAACTTTTCCATTTTTAATTGACAATTTATCTTTTTTTGTTTTTAAAAATGCATGTATTTTGTCGAAAATTCGTCCTTTTCGGTAAAAATTATTTGTATTGTTTGAAAATTTATTAATTTTTTTGTTAAAAATTTAATTATTCTAGTTAATTATTCATAAGTTCAGTAAAAAATTGACGTTTTCTGTTTAAAATGCATCTATTCCAATTGAAAATTTGTCACTTTTTTTTTAAATTAGTTTTTACGTAGAAAACTAGTTTTTTTTTCTAAAAATTTAACTATTCTAATTGAATATTCCACCATTTTAGTTGAAAATTCATCACATTGTGTGAAAATGTAACTTTTTTGTATTATTTTTTTGTTTTGTGGAAAATTAATTATTTTCTTTAATTTAAAAATTTTTGTATGTAAAAAAATTCTTTTGTTTTATATAGAACTTTAAGTTTCCTGGCGTTAAATTCAACTATTTGGTTAAAAATGTACATATTTTGCTCCAAATTCATCTTTTTCTGTAGAAAATTAATCTTTCTTCTTTGAAAATTAACCTCTTTTGGAGAAACATCATCTTTCTGGCTGGTGAAAAAACATTTTTTTGTTCATTGTTGACCGAAATTTATTTCTGGGTTGAAAAACAATTTAAAAAAAAAACAATCTAATCTAAAAAAATCTTCGAAATTGCTCCGAAATATTTGCAGACATTCTTTCACTCCAAACCCCCGAGAATCAAATAAATCTGCCAGTTCATGAATAAAATTGCTTTCAAATACATAAAAGGAAGCAAGTTTTGTCACTCCTAAAACCATAATTTCCTCATAGCCTTCATCTCGTTTCTGCCAAGAAGACGGTCAGAACGCCATTTGTAGCAGAAATACAGAATCCTGGACAGAACGGTCAAGATGTCAAATAACACACGGGCCACTATTTCGAGATTTCAGAAAAAATAAAATTTTCCCGGAGATTTCGGAGTAGGAAATAATAATTTAAAAAACACTTTTTGAGTTTACGTCAGTCTGTCCGCCCTTCGGTCTGTAAGCTGGGATAGCACGCCCCAAAACACGACAAGCAGAGTTCATTGATCACCGCCACGGTTAGGCGTTTGCCGGTTTTTCTCGGATTTTTACAAGGGACTAACTTTTTCGACAGGATTCACAACACCATTTTAAATATCACTTACATTTTCAATTGTTCCGAGTGGGGCCCCCGAGGGCAGTTTTTCGAAAATATTCCAGGAGAAAAGTCGACAGACGACACACCGTGTCAAACACCCACGGAGCACTCAGGAGCACTGGTTTGCATCGGCCCCCCACCCCACTTAAGCTTGAAGCGATTTCAGTGGTTCTCAAGCCGAGGGAATCATTTGCAGTGGAACTTCTTTTTATTATTTTGTTGTTATTGTAAATTTAGGATTTTAAGAGATTTTTAAAATTTTTGGAAATTTTTGTTAATATGATGAGAACTAATATTACTTTCATTTACTTCGAGCTATATATTTCAGCTATGAATTTTTGGTCATCTTTTTATATTTTTGTTCAGGGCTGACTTAAGTATACTGAAGCCCTGGTCATTTCAAAAAAGGTAAATAAAAGCAGATAAAAGTTAAAAAAATATTTACGAATGATAAAATTCTTGAATTGGAAAATTCCCGAATAATAAAGTTCTCGAATGATTAAATTTGCGAATAATAAAATTTTCGAATAATTACATTTCCGAATGATAAAATTCCCGAATAATAATATTTCCGAAGGATAAACATTCAAAATAATAAAATTTCTGAATCATTAAATTCCCGAATGATAAAGTTTCAAAATAATAAAATTTCTCAATAATTAAAATATCGAATTGGAAAATTCACGAATAATATTATTCCCAAATAATAAAATTTTCGAATATTAAAATTCCCGAAAAATAAAATTCCCGAATGATAAAGTTTCTAAATAATAAAATTTCCGAAAAATTAAGTCCCCGAATTTTAATATTCGATACTAACCATTTTTCCAAATAATAAAATTCCCGAATAATAATACATTATCGAATCGGAAAATTTCGGAATAATGAAATTTCCGATAAATAAAATTTCCGAATATTAAAATTACCAAACGATAAAATTCTCGAATAATGAAATTTCGGAATTAAACAATTTTCGAATAATTCAATTTCCGAATGATAAAATTCCCAAATAATGAAAATCCCGAAACATAATATTTCGGAATATTAAAATTCTCGAACAATAAAATTACCGAATGATACATATTCCAAATAATAACATTTCAAAATAATTAAATACCCGGATTGAAAAATTCCTGAATAGTAAAACGAAATTCCCCAATAATAAAATTTCCGAACATTAAAATTCCAGAATGATAAAGTTTCAAAATAATCAAATTTCTGAATAATTAAAATCCCGAATTGGAAAATTCACGAATAATAAAATTTTCGAATATTATAAAATTCCCGAATAACAAAATTCCCCAATGATAAAGTTTCTAAATAATAAAATTTCCGAATAATTAAATTCCCGAATTATATCGTTCGATACTAACAATTTTTCCGAATAATAATAAATTATCGAATCGGAAAATTCCGGAATAAGGAAATTCCCGAAAAATAAAATTTCCGAATATCAAAATTCTGGAACAATAAAATTCTCGAATGATGAAATTTCGGAATTATAAAATTTTCGAATAATTAAATTTCCGAATGAAAAGATTCCCGAATAATTTCCGAAAAATAAAATTTCAAATAAATAAATTCCCAAATCGGAAAATTCTTCAATTGGAAAATTCCCGAATAATAATATTTCCGAATAAAAAGATTCTTCAGCAATAAAATTCTCTAGTAATAATTTTGCTGGATAATAAAATTCCCGAATAATAAAATTCTCGAATAATAAAATTTAGTGAGTCATTTTTCCAAATGATACAATTCCAGAGTAAAAAATTCTCGAATTGGAAAATTCCCAAATATTGAAAATCCCTAAACATAATATTTCAAAATATTAAAATTCCCGAACAATAAAATTACTGAATAATACATATGCCGAATAATAAAATTTCAAAATAATTAAATACCCGAATTGGAAAATTCCCTAATAATAAAACAAAATTCCTTAATAATAAAATTTCCGAACATTAAAATTTCAGAATGATAAAGTTTCCAAATAATGAAATTTCTGAATAATTAAAATCCCAAATTGGAGAATTCACGAAAAATAGAATTCCCGATTAATAAAACTCCCGCGTTATAAAATTCGCTAGTAATAATTTTTCCGAACAATAAAAATCTTAATATTAAAATTCAGCTCGAATCGGGAGTTTCACGAATAATATATGATAAAATTACCGCATAATAAAATTTCTAAACATTAAAATTCAAGAATAATAACATTTCGGAACTTTAGAATTACAAAATTCCTGAATATTAAAATTTGGCTCGAATTGGGAATTGCCCGAATAATACAATAAAATTTTCGAACATTAAAATTTCCCTGCCTTAAAATCCCCGAATAATAAAACTCCCGAATAATAAAACTCCCGAATAATAAAACTCCCGAATAATAAAATTCCTGAAGGATAAAATTTCCAGATAATAACATTTTTGAATATTTAAATTCCCGAATTGGAATATTTTCGAATTGGAAAATTGCCAAATAATATTATATCCGAATAATATGATTTTTGAATAATAAAATTCGATAGCAATAATTTTTCGGAATAATAAAATTTCTGAACAATAATAAATTCTCGAATCAGAAAATTCCCGATTAATAAAATATTCACGTTATAAAATTCGCTAGTAATAACTTTTCCGAATAATAAAATTCCTGAATATTAAAATTCGGCTCGAATTGGGAATCGCCCGAATGATATACTAAAATTGCCGAACATTAAAATTACTGAATTATAAAATTTTCCAACCTAAACATTCCCGAATAATAAAACTCCCGAGTTATAAAATTCTCGAATAATAAAATTCGCTAGTAATCATTTTTCCGAATCATAGAATTTCTGAATCCAAAAATTCCCGAATAATATAATAAACTTAACGTACAATAAAATTTCGAAATAGTAAAATTTTAGAGCTTGAAAATTCCCGAATAATAAAATTCCTGAAGGATAACATTGCCAAATAGTAAAATTTCTGAAAAATCAATTTCCCGAATTGGAATATTCTCAAATTGGAAAATTCCCAAATAAAAATATTTCCAGGCAATATGATTTTTGAATATGAAAATTCGCTAGTAATAATATTGCTGAATACTCAAATTTCCAAATATTAATACATTCTCAAACCAGAAAATTCCTGAATATTATAACAAAACTCCCGAATAATGAAATATCCAACATTAAAATTCCAGAAAAATAAAATTTCTGAATAATTAAATTCTCGAATAATAAAATTCCTGATCTATAAAGCTCTCGAATAATAAAATTCATTGGTAATAATCTTTCCGAATAATAAAGTTCCGGAAAGATACAATTTTTGAATAATTAAGTTCCCGAATTTGAATATTCCCGAATAATAAAATTTGCTAGTAATAACTTTTCCGAAAAGTAAAATGATGGAATCGTAAAATTCCCGAATTATAAAATTCCCGAATATTAAAACAATTAACATTGTTCTATCAATATTATTTATTGATTAAAAATATAATAATCAAGTATTTTTATACAAAGATAAATACATGTTTCTTTATTGTTCAAAGATTCCAAAATTATTGTTTGAATCCAATATAAAAATAAGTAACAACATATATTTCTGGACATTTTTTTTCAATTATTGCTATTTTTAATTCAAAAAATAACTTTAAAATCTTTCAAAATCAACAATATTTTTGTTCTCTGAAAATATTTGATTATTGTAACACTAATAAATTAATAACGTTTATATCGAAACAATTTAATTGTTAAAATTCGGGAATTTTATAGTAAGTCAAGTTTCTGTGGGTAATTTTATTATTCGGAAATTTTCAAATGTTTTGAACAGTCGGGAATTAGTCGAAAAATTAACAATTTGGAAAATCGTTCGAAATGGCATTCAATCTTTTTCAATTATATTTTAGATTTGATTTTAAAAATAAAAAAATTTGAAATTTGCCAATCAACGTTCAAATTTGTTCGCCTCTTGAAACCTTTCAAAATTCTTAATCTTAATACTTTTAACTTAACCTTCTAAATTATATTTTAAAATAATTTAAACGTTTTTAAATTATAAATAATTTAAAAAATTGTCTTAAAATATTTTAGATTCTTTTTTTACATTTCAGAAAATATTTTGAAATGTTTTTACATAATTTTCAATCTTCTCTGATAATTAATTTCTTTAAATAAGAAGTTAGTTCGCAAGAATCTAAAGAATTTTTTTTATTGTCTTGAAACATTTCCAATTCTTAAAAAGGATTTACATTTTTTATTCCAAATCTTTAAAAATCTACATTTTGTTTGAAATTTAAAAAAATCCTTTCAATCTAGAATTATTTTTTAATCCATTCAAAACTTCTAAATAGACCTTCTAAGTTTAAATCCACATTAAAAATTTAAATTATTTATGAATGGTTTCGAAACTACAGAATAATATCTTTTGTAATAATTCAATTTTACTTGCAGTGAAGCTTTTTATTATTAATTTATTCAGGATTTTAGGAGATTGTTTAAATATTAAGAGATTTTAAAAATATAATGTGACATAATTTTCATGCATCTTGATGTATTTTTTTCAGCAAAAGTTTTTTGGTAAACTTTTTATAATCTTTTGATTTTCGGTGCCATAAGTGTACCGAAATAAATTATATCTATTCTTTTATTTAAAAAATTAATTTTATATTGAATTATTTTTTTATTTTTTCAAAATTTCTATCTAAATCTTGTAAATCTCTTATAAAGTGATTAATTTTTAATTTTAAAAAATCTGAAAAATTAAAAAAATTGCTTTGAAATTTGCTATATTCTTTTTTGACGATTTTGAAAATCGTTTAAAATATTTAAAACCTTTTTCAATTTTATTTTAGAGACAACACAATTTTAAAAAAAAATCATTTCACATTTTGCCATGAATGTTAAGAACAGTTTTTTTTCTCTTAAAAACTTAAAACTCAAAACTTCTAACCAAACTTTAGGATTCTTTGTTGATGATACTTTGGAATTCTTTTAAAATATTTAAAAATCTTTTTCAATTTTATCTTCGAATTCACTTCTAAGTACGAACAGAAATGTTTAAAAACCCATGAATGTCACTACAATTTTTTCCTTCTGAAACACTTTAAAAATCTGAAAATTTTTTGAAAGTTTTTGTTAAGTCTTTCAACACATACATTTTCATTACATTTTCAATATATATATATATATTTCATTAAATTTAAAATTCTTATTCAATCTTTTCAAAAGTTCTAAGTAAACGAGTAATTTTAAAATGATTCTAATTTTTTCTATTTTTTGTATATTCTCCATGATTAAAAAAATTACTTAAAATTTTTCCAGATTCTCATAAAATTAATTTTAAAAAATCATGGTTATTACAGGTATCCTAAGAATATTTTTTTCTTGAAACCTTTTAAAATTTGAAATTGGGTGTAATTTTTTCAAAAACTGAGTAATGGATACTCATATCATTATCCACTCAATCCTTTTAAAAAATTACAATAGTTAGTTCAAGTAACATTGATGACTAAAATAAAAATGATCTCATTCGTCAATTTGAATGTTCCCGCTAACACTGTGAAGGTGGCCGCATGCGCACTCGAGTCTCGTGACTTAATTTATTTTCAAAATTTCGTCTAATTTCTCACCTGGTAATCAACTTTATTATAAAATTGAGGGATACTGAACCTACTTTGATGTACATTTTCTAGTTTTGAATCAGTAGAAACAAGATAACAAAAAGTCAACATAACCTCAAATTGAAAGTTTCATTTTGAAACTTTCACTTTGAAAGTTTTAAAATGCGAAATTTACGATCCATGAAATTTAAACGAACCTTATGAAAATGATAGAAATTCAATTTCTAGAGCAGTGTCCCCAATCTTGGGAACATTTTACATTGCGCTTGCGTCGCACTGACCGCCCGATTGATCACTGTTAGCGCGCTGATTTTGAATTATATAATTACAGATTTAAAATTTATGATAAATAATGATTGGAAAATGCATACAAAGTAATTTTTTGATCCTAAATTAGAATTTTTAAGCAACAGATGAAAAAATAATACATTCTTCATGCAAAAACGTTATTAATTCCGACTTTAGAATTTTTTTAAATTTAGAATTTTAATTGTTTCAGCATCTTAATAAAAAGGTGATAAGTAGTTTCAGTTCCAAGCAAAAAATATTAGTTTTAATACTATAAATATAATTTGATTATCAGGGCAGAAATTAATTATTCTTAATACCAATTGAAAATTTTAGTGATTTTATTTTAAGTCAAATTGTCGGGAAAATAAAATTTAATTTTAAAACTCGACAGAGACGAGATTAATCATTGGGGCAAACAAAAATGATGTATTTCTCTGATCGCAGAATTCAGAACGTCTTTTTCAATAAAATCGATTTTTTTTTGTCTGTCGCTCCCAAATCTTATTTTAGGATTAGCAAAGTTCTATTTGGGTATTTCTCAATCATTATTTATAATAGATATTAAATCTGAATATTTATATAATTAAAAATCAGCGCGCTAACAGTGACCAATCAGGTTAACGGCACGACGGAAGTGCAGTTTAAAAAGTTCCCAAGATTGGGGACACTGGAATCCAGAGTTATGTTGCTATGTTGACACTTTAGAGAATATTTTTAGGGTTGCTAACCGATATGAATTTTATTTGATTGCTCGGTTACATATATAATTATATACGTGGATAAATATATTGATATTTTACACTTGGATGGAATAATAAGAATAAATTCATTTTCCACTTATTTGTCCCATTTTTAAGGGCATGTGATACTTACAGTTTCCCCGGCTTTTTTCCACAAAATGGTTTAAGAAGGTAACATTTTTTATTGTTTTTTATAAGTGGTTAAAAAAGTACAAAAGTGTTAGAGCTGTCAGGATGATAGTCCTAAACTTTTTCATTTAAAACATTATGTTTTTTATTAAAGTATATTCAAAATTAGCAATTCGTATAAATCCAGCACTTTACCAAAGATAATATCTTTGACTTGTCTCTAAACTTTCGTGAAGCATTATGTACTGGAATTAATGCTGCAAAAAAAGAAATTACTTTGATGCCTAACAGCTCTTTCATATTTGCCAATAAAGATTATTAGACAAATTTGTCTTAAATCAAAAAATTAATTGAACTATTCTAAAAAAACTTGTAAATAAATTGTGATATTAAAGCTTTTTTATGTTAACACTCTTTATAAATTCAATTCTTTGAAGTAAATGTAAATCGTTTAAAAAGTAATAACTTTTAAATAGCTAATTTTTTTTTCCAAAATGCAACCAATCAAATTTTAAATGTAAAATTAAAACCTATGAAAGTGTCCATTTCAGATAGTTTAATAGTTCCCTTTCTTTGATTCTAAACTCAGTTTTTAACCTTTTAATTTCAAACATTCATTTAAATAATTATTCAATCATGAAATTTTCCAATCAAATATTTTCCAATTTAAAATAATTTATTTGTTTAATTCTTCGACTAAAAATAAAAAAATTGTAAGACCCTACATTGAAAATTAAAAATTAAAATTTATACAAAACTAGATTGCTAGGATACCAATTTTTGAAATTGTACAATTCTGAGCTTTTCCATTCTAAATTGCATTATATTTACATTTAAAATTATTAAATTCAAAACTGTCTACCACAGCTTTTAATATGAAAATTTTACATAATTTATAGTGGAATTGTTCTGACGTTTTAAATATTGTAATTTGAAACAATATTGTAAAATTTCAAATTCGGAACCTCCAAAAATTAATTTAAGAAAAACTTTGGTTTCAATGCTTCAAAGATTAAACTGCTTTAGAATTGCGCACTCAAAAGTATAATTTTAAATAAAAATTACATAAATTTTAAAGGTGATAAATATATTATTAATAAGTATCATATAGTGCCATTAAAAACGAAGGGATAGATTTTTTTACTAAAGAATGTGACTTCTATAAAAGAAAGTCACTGCCATTTTCACCGTTCAAAATTGCAGAATTTTAAATATTGCATGAATTATGAAATACGGGAAATCTTCCGGTGTGATATTTCTCACCTAGTTTTTTTCAGATTCTCCAGAGTGTGGCCACCCTGATAATATTAAACTTTTAAAATAAAAAATTAGCTTTTAATAAAAAATATAACTTTTTACAAAAAAAGGTGAATTTTTGACCAAAAAAGATAACTTTTTAAGAGAATAATTTAATTTTAAATTAAATAATTGAGTTTTTAACCAAATGAAATGAATTCCATATCAAAAATGTAATAGTACCACAAAAGATGATTTTTCAATGAAAAAAGATGACTTTAAATGAATTTTGTTGAATTTTTAACAAAAAAGTATAATTTTTTATTAAAAGAAAATAATTTCGAACCAAAAATATAATAGTTAATTTTTCAAATAAAAATAATTAAATTTCAACCAAAAAAATATGACTTTTTAACAAATAGGCTGAACATTTAACAAGATAATTAAATAGTTAACCAAAAGTGATCGATACATTAAGAATCGAAAATATTAGAATAAAACTTTAGAAAAAAATAACTTTCAATCAAAGGAGTTACATTTTAAACATAATAATTAAGTTTATAACCAAATAGTAGAATTTTTAACCAATAGAGATTAATTCTGAAACAAAAATAAAATAGTTGACTTTTCCATTTAAAATAATTAACTTTTCCCAAAAAATATTACTAGCAAAGTAGTATAATTTTCAATAAAATAATTTAATTTTCAAACAAAAGTTAGTATATTTTTGTTTCCGAATTCATCTCTGTTGGTTGAAAAATTCTACTATTTGGTCGAAGCTGTTGG
The DNA here is from genome assembly GCF_010883055.1 of Belonocnema kinseyi. Classification (NCBI taxonomy): domain Eukaryota; kingdom Metazoa; phylum Arthropoda; class Insecta; order Hymenoptera; family Cynipidae; genus Belonocnema; species Belonocnema kinseyi. The sequence goes on along the minus strand of NC_046658.1, from coordinate 157,426,001 downwards.
ATAGGGATCCTGTAGTAAGGGACGCGCCATGTGGTCATGTGGTGGGAGAAAATGGAACGGAAGTTGGAGCCAGTGTCAGAAGGCGCGAGGTATTCAAACGCCAATAAATAATATACCTGAATTGTGTATTCAATCAGATTGGGAAAATCAAAGTAATTAATAGTTTTGAAGTTAAAAAAAAGACAATAGTAATATTTATGAAATAAAAAAATTGAATGAAAAAGAAGAACAGTATTATGAAGCCATATATCCGAAAAACACGTAAAAAATGAAAATTTGAACAATTTAAAGTATGCAGCTTGAACCCACAAATATTAGCAAAAAAAGTTAATTAATTTTTCACGAAAAAAGGAATTTTTAACAAAATTATAGAATCCTCGAAAAAAATATAAATTGTTAATTAGGAAGTTTATTTTTCTATCAAGAATGACGATTTTTCAACAAAATTCTGAATTTCCAAATACTGTATGAAAACAGACGAATTGGTTTCAAAACGGTTCAATTTAAAAAAAAAAGATCGATTTTAAGCCAAAAGGATTAATTTTCTATCAAAACAGAAAAATTAAAAAAATTGAATTATCAAGTAAAAAAGGTCAATTTTCAAGAAAAATAGTAGAATCGAAATTTCTTTAACAGAAATTGGTTTTTGACAATCAGAAAATTAATTTTTTAAAATAACTGAATCCTTAATAAAAAATATTAATTTCAACTAAGAATATTACTTTTCTACTAAAAATTACGAATTTTCTACAAAATCTAGAAAGTTTCAAACAAACATATGATTTTTAACCTAAAAATATCATTTTTTAACCAAAAGTAAAATAAGTAGATTATACCATTATAGAAATTAATTTA
>NC_046658.1:157422964-157425046 GCF_010883055.1 Belonocnema kinseyi | reverse complement strand
ACAGTTCATTTATTAGTTAAAAAAATAATTTTCAACTTAAAGAAGTGCAATTAAAAAAAAAAATCTGAGTTCTCTAGCAAAACAGATTGCATTTAAAAATATCAATTAAATTTTAACCCAAAATCGAAAGTTAAATTTTCACTTCAATAAATTAATTTTGGAAAAATAAGAATTATCCAAAAAATTGTTGAATCCTCAATCAGCAAGATGAATTTTCAAAAAAGAAGATTAATTTTCTACTAAAAAAGACGAATTTCTAACAAGATCCATAAATTTTTAAACAATTATTTAGTTTTTCAACTAAAAAAGATCACACTTTAATTTAAAAATTTAATTTTCTACCAGAAATGTCATAGTTGAATGTTCTGTTAAAAAAATTAATTTTCACCAAAAAAAAGTGTTATAACAATTATTTCAAAGTAGATCAAATCCATTTAACATTAGGCAGGTTCTGCACTTGAAGTCGCTGAATGAATGAGAAAGGGAATTATGTTGTTTTTGAATTAAATTTTAAGAAAACTATTTTTTCGTTATAAAAAAATTCTATGTTCAAAAGAATTATTTTTAACCAATGAGATTAATGTTTAACAAAAAAGACGAATTTTCAACCAATTACTTGATTTTTAAAATATAAGGGAACAGTTTTTAAAAATTTTTTGTTGAAAATGTTCAACAATTTAGTTCAAATTTTTTTCTGTCTTGACTAAAATTGTTTCTTGGTTACAAACTCATCTCTTTGGGTAGCAACTTGATTTTCTTAGTGATCATGAAGACAATAAAAATGTATCCCTTTTGGTTGAAAATTCAACTATTTTTTGGAATACTCGCCTTTTTGGGTCGAAGACTCAACAATTTTGTATATTTTTTTCTTTGTTCGACCTAGAACTTTGCGCTCGATGATATATGGATATACACATCTACAACTGTAATTTGGTAGTAGTGAATTATTTTTTGTTAAAGCTCCTTTGTTGAGGACTCAACTATTTTGTTTAAAATTTGTCTTTTTTGTTCGCATTCAACTACTTGGTTAAATGTTAAACTAATTGAGTGAAAATGGATCTTTTTGGTTGAATATTCATCATTTTAGTTGAAAATTTAATTGTTTGTTGAAAATTCTTTCTTTCTTTGGTTGAAGATTAATCTTTTTGTTGAACATTCCTCTAATTGTTTTAAGGTTGAACGACCTTTTACAAATTAATTTTTTGGTTGAAGATTCATTATTTTAGTTTAAAACTTATTTTCAATTAAAAATGAAAAAATTTGCGCTTGAAATGCACTTTTTAGTTCAATTCAGCCGTTGTTGTTTTAAAATAATAATATTTTTTAGTTTTTGGTTTAAAATATATATACTTATTTAAAACTTTAACTATTTCGTTAAAATGTTATGTTTTTGGATAAAAAAGTGACTATTTGGTGGCAAATTAGTTAATTTTTTTAACCTGAAAATTAAACTTTTTCATTTTCAGTGTAAACGGGTTTGTTAAAAATTTGACTTTTTAATGAAAGATTGGCATTTATAACCGAATAGTTCAACTGTTAACCAAATAGTTAAATTTTCAACCTGCAAATATAAATTTTAAACTGAATGGCCAAATTTTGAAACAAAAAAGATTAATCTTTAACCTTGAATCTTTATCCTTGAATCTTTAACTTTGAAGATTTGACGAATAAATGAGTTTTTAAAATGTTTTAAAAATAAGACGCGATTTTTAAATAAACTCATTAAACATGATTGCACTATTCGCATACCGAAGTGCAAAGCTGTGGTAAATTTTGGTATAGTATCTTGATATGGAACGGAAGTGTCTCTCCCTTCTCGCTCGACAAATGCGCAGTCAGCTGCCTAGGTGGCGCGTCCCTTACTATAGTATTACGAGCGACTATAGGCTCGCTCTTTCGTCACTAGATGGCAAAAGAAAATCGCGGGAAAAAGGAAATATACAAATTTGAAAAATATATTAAAAAATTGGAAATAATTATAATCTAATGCTAGCGATCAAAGAGCGAACCAACAAAGATATTATTTGGCGCCGAATATTTGCGTATGTTTAATTTAACTAGCGATAGCGGCTTCTTGGGCGA
>NC_046658.1:157411591-157422864 GCF_010883055.1 Belonocnema kinseyi | reverse complement strand
GAGTAGGTACTCGTCGACCTGACTCGGGGTTAATATCCTTTAAATCTTTTGCATTTTGTTAATCCGGACGTAGCCTAACTTGATTGAAAAATACATAAATGATGATCATCTTGACAGTCCTAACACTTTTGTCTTTGGGAAATTGGGCGTGTAGATTCGGATTTAGTTAGTTTGCATCGTTCGTAGCGCTTCTTGCGGAAAAGCGTTGAAATACAAGTTTTGCAAATGGCGGCGACCGCGTAGTAAGCCGGTTGCAAACAAACAACGTAAATGCTTGGCATCGCTTTTTCGGTTTCCTCGTGAAAGTAAATGGACTGTGATAGAAGTGAGATGTTCTTGTGTGTGCAAAATGGTTTGCTGTTGTACCGATGGGCGTGCATCCACAAGCTACGTTAGAAAAAAGAAAAAAGAGACAGGCTTGAGAAACATCACTTCGTTTGCCCTATCACAGTCATTTGGATGGTTTTGGACACCAAATGTCATGTGTTCCATTTTAAATATGCCAAATTGAAAAAACTTCAAGTGTAAATTATTAAAAGTTCCATAAAAGTGCCGCTGTCTTTGTTTTTTTTGATCAATTTCCATAACGACACAACTGCCATATTGTGAAAATTCAAGGGTTTCTCAATTTTTCGCAAGAGGCGCTACGAGCGATGCAAACTAACTAAACCCGAATCCACGCGTCCCTACTTTTGCATGTTTTAAAACAAAATTCAGCTGTTGAAAATTAAAAAATTTAAGAAAGTTTAATCTTCAACGGTTGAAAATTCAAACTTCAATTTTCCACTTAAAAATTAAATTTCCAACAACCAAAAACGGAATTTTTTCCAATTTTTAAACGTTTAAAATTGAACTATATATCCCGGTAACAAGCGTTAAATTCAGAAAAATAAAGAATTTGTATTCCTATGAATACGCGATTTTTCCTCTGTCTAAAAATCCCCTAACGGGAACAGAAAAAGTGCAAATCCTATTCCTCTCAAATGACTTAGTAAGATTTACCGAAAACATTTATTTAACCTATTTTTCATTATGAAATCTTTTTATAACTTATAAATTCGAAAAATATTCAAATTTATATTTATTTAAATTTTGATAATTTATTTAAACATCTTAAAAAATACAACAAAGAAATCTATGCAAATATGAGAACTATAATTTCAGAATTTACATTCCGCATAAAAGAATTAAAACAATTTATTACACATATTTTGTGAACTTATTAGAAGGAATTGAATAAAATCAAAATATGACCACTTCTGAGGAATAAAAAATATCTCTGTGAGGTGCGTTACTGGTACAATTATAAGGAATTAAATATATTGAAAACACGTTCTCTTTGGAAGAATAGAAACCTGTGTGGAGGTCGCTATGGAAATAGAAGTGAATAAGTTTAGGAGGTATCTTATTCTTATTGTGATATTTTAGGTAGATAGAAAAATCACACATTTAAAGTAATAGAATATTCTTCACTTTTGCGCTGAAATACGAAAATATTAATTTTTCTCTATTCTGTTTCTAAGGAGTATAACGAGAACGTAATAGATTTCTGTAAAACATGACCCCCCCCCAAGATTTTCAAATTTCAAATTCGTTATTAATCATTTTTGTTATGGAACGCGTAGCTGTTATTGTAAGTTTTGTCTTAATTGTAACAAATAGCATTGAAAATGAAAAATTAAAATTTTTTTAATAACAAAATAGTTTTTTATAGGAAGCGCACTTTTTTAAATTCTAAAAAAAGACAGTGAAAATACGTCTGTTTCAATACCAATGCACATTATGAATTGCAATCAAATAAATTTATTGAAACGATACATTTTTCAGGGTAGCTGAGAATAAAATTTAGAGCAACATAAGGAATAAAAAATTTAACTAATGTTGATACCTAACATTTAGACTTAATTTTCAATAACTGAATAAGCAATCCAGGGCAGCGGTATAAAAATAAATCTAATATACAATAAGAACACAGTAATAGAAGAATCTGAATTTCAGTGGAGAAAAGCGGTTGACTTTCAGATGTAACCAAAAGGATCATTTGCCGGTTGAAAGTCAGTTGGTGATTATAACATGACTTTAAGTAACGCTCTTGGTTGAAATTCAACTGCTTTATGTACGTAAAATGTACTTTATAGGTTAATTCAAGACAGAAAGATTGTTGACTCTCCGTTAATGCGTGCGTCTGAAATGAAACTTATAGGTTAATTTAAGTCAGCTGACTATTGAAATACCAAGTACAGAACGTAAATCTACAATCCTTTTTTGTAATTTTTTATCCCATATGAACGATTATTCTATTCATAATCAAACTCCGTTATAGATCTGAGTATATACATCAAAATAGGAAACGTTGACGAAACGACTGTACCATGAGCTCAGTGTTGATCGATACTATCCAGCCAGCGCTATCGACACTATTTTGGCTACTCTCAGCTGCTCTCTTGGCACCTCTTCTAAAATCGCCAAAATCTGCGTAAGTATTTGCGCATGGCCGAATCGCATTTCGCGCACGCCTTTCTGTCAGCACAAATTGAATTTCAGAGCGCGCGAATGAAAATCATCCTAAACTCAACATACCTGTCAGTTAATCATCATATTATTCGTATAATGAGATAGGAGACACTGCACTTAAGTTCCATTTCTGGTTGAAATTAAGTCACTTACTTAATTTAATACAAAAATGAAATTCATCTACATTCAAAATTCATCATCTTGTATTACTCTGAATGTGCCCCTGAAGCGAGCAGATTGTTTTTCGTCCTAGAGTTCAACAAATTGTTAATTTCCATTCATGTTTGTTATTATTTTTCAACAATAAAATAATTCCATTCCGTGATTTTAATACATAAACTCTCCATGCCCTCTTGCATTCAAATTCTTCATGTGCACAAATAATAATATTATAATCAATTGTCAGGCCCAGAGATTCTCTAGGGAAAGTTGAGACACGTTTCTTTTGCTTATGAATATGTTGAAGTATGTCTTTCAAAGTGAAGATTATTTTTCCGTTACCTTAATAACTAACCTGCCCAATAAGTTATGATGTTTTTGTTTGAGTGTTCTCTCTTAATTCAAAACAGGCCTCCGTGAAAAGGAACCCTCAGTTATTTGACGTAAAAAACTACAGTAACGCGTAACTGCACATCCCTGGCCTATACGACTGTGTCTAATAGAAATGTCCGAAAGAGGATCGCGCGAAAAAGTTATGCACGGTTGTAAGAGAAGACGAGCGCCTGGTCAAACATCTGTGGTTCACACCAGTAATAAGCTTTGAATTCAGAAGAATTAAAAGTTAGTATTCCTATGAATACGCAATTTTTCCTTCGTCTAATAATCCCTCAACGGGAAAAGAAAAATTGCACATCCTATTCCTTTCAATCGACTTTAGTAAAATTTCAGCATATATGTAACCTATTTTTTCATTCCTAAATCGTGTTATAACTTATAAATTCGAAAATATTCAAATTTATATTTATTTATATTTTAATAATTTATTTAAACATGTTCATAAATATATTAATCCCTTCTAACATTAAGAAGAATATAGTACAGATGAAATCTATTCAAATGTGTGAATTAAAATAATTTAAACTCTGGAGAGGCAAACTTGAATTGATTAGAATTAAAGTTTAAAACTTTATATTCCACATGAAGGAATTAAAATAATGTATGATAGTTATTCTTTGAACAGATTAGAAGGAAAATTTAATAAACTCAAAATATGAACACTTGTGGAATACAAGACATCTCTGCTATAGGTGCGCCTTTTGGCACAATCACACGGAATTAAATATAATAGATTATCATGTGCGCGTGTTAACTTTTGTGTTCATTTACATCAAGAACCCAACTTTTATTTTAATTATGTAATGAAAATAGAGGTGTTTTAATATAAACAAACTTTTATTATGCAAATTACACCGTATATTGAATTATACAACCTTCAAATAAATCATTAATTTATGCTACCTAATTTTCAGAAACAAAATTTTAATCTTTATTTAATTTAATATTTTGACAAAATTAATTATCTAATACTTAAAAACCTTAGCGACCACACTTCAGCTAGGCCACATAGCGGTCACATGTGGTAACTCATTACCCCACGCTGAAAAATCTAGTTGTACAAGACATATGAGGGTTTTAAAACGTCTAACCGATTGTTCCATATTTGTTACAGAGTTCTTCAACATTTCTAATTATTTTTCTCTGTTAATTTATAGATGGCGTTCAAAAAACTGGCCATATATGTGATCTGTGCTTAGTCACGGTTGTGGCCACACTGGGGCAAGTTTCCCAACGCCGAGAAAACGAACGCTCAAAGCGCCGCCACGCGCTTTTTCGCTTTCCCGTGTAATGAAGTCGCATCTCACTCTTGTCTACTACTGGCAGATGTTATTACTTCTATCAATTTTAAAAGTTTTCGTCCTCTAATTTCACTTTTTATGAGCCTGGGGTAACTAGTTACCCCGTGTGACCGCTAACGGTTAATAATTTATTTCACAATATGAGCAGCATTAAAATGTAATTTTTATTAAAGCATTCAAATAATATTTACTTCATATCTTTTTTTTTTCAAATTTGAATTTTCATTTCTAAAAATTTGATTAATAACGTTTTAAACTAATTCCAGAAATCATAAGTTTTTATAGACTAAATTAATAGTTCGTTAATCAGTTCACAATCTAAAAAGCATTAAACAATCTTTTTCATTGAAGCATTCTAATAATTTTTAAATTATATTTTCTTTAAATTTGAAAATACATTTCTATATATTTAATTTATTAACAACATCTGAAACTAAACTCAACAAAATTTACATATATTTACTAACAATTTTCGAAATTGAATTTAAATACTGATTTCATTTCCTGAGCATCAGGAAAATTATATAATTGTAATAGAGGTATTCTTAAGAAACAATAAACTTTTATTATAAGTTTAATAGCTAATGTTCAATTACATAATCTTAAACTAAATACAGTAAACTTCCACCTATGTCCCCCGCCGTAAAACCTATACACTCACGAAAGTCCCTCTCTGGAGGGACCATTAACCGAAAATAATTTTTCTAAAGGTTTTACATTTTTTTAACAGTAAAACCGGGAAAAAATAAAAAGTGATAAATAAATAGCTACAAATAAAATAAATCAAACTGTATCAATGGAGTTTTCGCCACGAAAATGGAAGAGAAAAGTGTTTTCTTGCGTGTTTGGTAACCAAACATTGGTTGCTCTTCTACTGCTCGAAGGCATGAAACTGTTCGGTTTTTCTGAAATGGAAATAAACTCCTGTTTAAAAAAAATTATGAAAAATCTTATAGTACATTTACAGCCTTTACTGATAGTATGACTCGAGAAATAAAACAGAATAAAGCACAAAAATTCACGAAATTGAAACGAATTTTCAAGCTTGTTCCACTGTCAATAAAAAAGATGGAAGAAAAAGTTATAATCGTCATCAAGTATTTATCGTTTTTATTCTTCAATAATTTTTCAGCATTCCGAGTGCAAATAATCAAAACAGGTTCTCAATAAAGATATTATTTCATGTACAAATATATCAACATAGCCTCAAATCTGAATAAAGTTACTGCTGATTTTTCATTTCAAGAAGAATTTATTATTTAGACAACAAGAGTTTTTAAATTCGAAGTTTCCAAACAAAATGCAATAATAGAAATTGAAGTTTCATTTTCCACCTCTTTTCCGCAAAATAGAAGGTGTCCCGCATGTAAAGTTCTTTCTCCTTCTACGAAGTTTCTACATGCCGGTGTGGATTTTGTGAAATCACAAATTTGAGCTTTTGTTACTTGTATCGATACGCCCACTGTAAGCAAATTTTCCAACAGCGCATGTGCCAAAAAGAGCGGGGCCATTTTGAATCAATGAAGATATACTATCAATAATAATGCTTTTCGGCACATGCGCAGTTAAACCAGTCGCGGTCCGTTAGCATGCGATTGATTAGTATGACTGATTTTTCATTCCCTTAAAGTAGTACAATTCGTCAACTAAAAATTAATATGATAGATTCAAAAACCGACTCTAATAATTCGCGTCAAATTGAGTATTTTTGGATAAAATAATCTAAAATTACCAATAATTTATAAAGGTCTGAATTTTTAAATGTATCATGCTACGATAGGTAGAAATGTCAGCCGCCAGGAAGGTTACATGCTTTTTGGTACCTACATGGCTCTGTACAGCAACTGCACACGACTTTTTGGAGGAAAATTTCTAAACGCAAGAGTAAGTTATAAAGGTCTAAATAGTAATATTTCTCAAGCGTAGAATTATTTCCTCAGTCGTGTTTTATTCTTTTGTCGATTAGATATCTTTCAGTGTCACAAAATAAAATATCTAAGATTTGAGGTTAGTGTCAGATCGAATACTTCCATCTCAAATTTTGAACAGTTGACTGTATTGCGGGATAATGAAAGGTCATCAATCGACAAAAGAATGGAATATGATTGAGAAAATACATTCTACACTCAAAGAATTGGACTATTATGACATTTAAGAGTTACTTTTACGTATCGAATATTTTCTCGAAAAAGTTATCTGCAATCCCATGACGTCATATTAAATTACTCAGTTCAAACTTTCCGCTCGTCGGGTATCTTTTTTTTAATTGTCTATCTTGGGCGTGACCGTATAGACTTTATAAGGACCGTGGTGGGAGGTGAAGGGACTGCGCACGGGGAAATAAGTGCGTATAGGGGCAGGGGAACGTCTTAAATTTAATCTTTATGCAATTCAATATTGCAGTTTATATATACAGGGTGGATACGCTGGGGCTTACATGTACAGCGAACTTGAATTATACCCGAATTGCACAACAGCAGCGGAGAAGCCATTCTACATAGGCATTTTCAAATTAAGTTTATCATAGGCTTCATGGGTGCTTTCTAAACTTGAAATGGATACAAGTGTAAAAAAATGATTGGTTATGTTAAGTAGTAATTACAAATAATAAAAGTGTTTACTTAAATAATGAAGTGAGACATGTGCGCTGAGCAGGAAACGTAAATTATTTTCTGTGCCAACCAATTTTTGGAATGGCTGCTGAGCCACAAATACTGTAAAATGTAGATACTCAGCGCCTCCAGTGAACGAAGAGTGAATTGTATCTAACGCTTATTTGCGGCCTAAAAAAGGTATGTCATAAATAGACAAGATATGTTTTGGTCAACGACGGACCTTTCCGGCGTATTTATTATCATATTTATTATTTATCACCCAAGAAATGTTTTGTGGTTTGTATGTTTATTACTGACAGTGTCGGCAGTAATAATTTAAATAATAACTAATTACTAATAATTGAAATAACTAACACATTATTTCTAAATATAATAATTCTTTTCCTAGATCGATCCTAGATGAAACACCCATCAGAAAATGAGCAGGAGACTCGTCGAATATTGGAATGTATATATACTGTTAGAAATATCTGGTTAAATTTTCAATCACATGTGGTTGAAGTTTTATACAATTACAGGGGTTGAAATTTCAACTCTGTGAAGGAAAAGGAAACAAAACGTGTAATGGAAATTTCAACTATTCAGTTGAAAATTCAACTACCTGTAATTGAAATTTCAGTAAAGTTGATCATGAATTACTTCGTATGCTTGTCTCGTGAGATCCGTGAGATTATTAAAGTGCATATATAATATCTAGAAAAATAAGCAGCTTTAAATAAGAAAAACATAAATTCATTGGAATTATGAATTTCGCGTCCGCTTATAGACCAACATTTCGATACTCGCTTTTGGAACAATAACCTAAAAAAGCATACAGCAGTTATAGTACCGACAGTATGAACGAGTTTTTTTCATTGGTATAATATTATTCCTTCGTACCTTTTTTTTTCTTCAAGGCTGCTTCTTTCACTAAATATTATATGACACGCTCAGAGCAAAAGCGAACTAAAAAAAAAGTTGTGGAAAAGAGATGTAAAAGCACTCGAGAGCAAGAACGACCTAGAATTAGCAGAGAGGTAAAACGACACAAGAATGTAGGGAGAAGATTCCTCCCACTTTGCTGCTGCGAAGACCAGCCTCGCGTAAAGCCGAAAATGCGGTATAAGGTGTATGTTTATTGTTTTTGTTACGAACGCGTCAAATACCTGTCGCACGCATAGTGTTGGTGAAATGGTAAAAGTAATTTGATATTTTCATAAACATACTATCTACCTCTTTCATGGCGAATAATTTGTTATTCCACAAACATTTCACAAAATCCTGTCTGATTATTAATTATTTATTTGTTAAAGCCACCTGTCAAAACAAAACAGTGAATGCGGACATATTTTGTTAAGTGCGGTTGACACGCCACGCTCGGAAAGTTTTGAATTATGCGTAAGTGTAATTTTACACATGTGTATGTGCGTACTTCTGGCAACAGAAAAGTGCCCGTTTTTGGTGAAGTCCATGCATTACAGATTGGTCTCCTTATATCTATTCTCCATGGACGATCTAATCAGCTGCTCCCAGAGCTGCCAGATCGAGCCTAAGATTTACCCCCACCATAGGCCCTCTATTTATATCTCGATCCACATTTTGAAAGAAATTAAAGAAATTGGCGATTCTGATGTTTCGCGTGATTCTTAATTTCATACATGAGTCAATTTTGAGGTTAACTTTTTCAGGTGTATATAATATGGATATAATTACTATTATGTATATTATTAATGTTAATATTATAATTATAAAATTTTATATTCATATTAATGACTAGCTGACTATCTTTTAATCAGCCATTCCAAAATAAGATAACCCAAACTGTTAAAATAAAAATGTTCAAAATTACAATATTTAACAATTCAGATATTAAATATATATTCCATTACTTGTGGAACAGAAATATAAAATTATTTGTCTGCTTATTCATATAGAAAAAAGAAAAATTGTTTGGTTTGCAATTCCTTTCTTATGAACTTCTAAGATTCGGTATGAGTGGTTCCATCCGTTACCAAAATAATAGAAAAGTTTATTTTCTTTTCTTTAGTATGTATTAAAAGATTAAAAATTTGAGATCTACAGTTAGTTTGAGATGATACCCATCATAGTTAACTTAAAAATGTTTATAATACTTGGAGAATATGAAAAAAGTGGTAACGTATGGGACATAGAAGGGTGGTAACGGATGGGACGTTTGGCATTTCAAAGCCTTTCGTCGGACCATTGCCCTAATGACGGCGCTTCAGAGATTCTAAATTTGCATTGTGAATTCTGCAGAAGAGAAGCAAACGAATTTTTAAATTACTTCAAACCTTTTGTAGTTAAAGTAGTTTATAAATGTTTAAGATCTTTAATGACAGGAATATCCTTAACTATTATAATTCGGTCAAATTGTACATACAGGATTCAAGGACATCGTACGTAGCAAATTAAATACACTATTCCTCATAAGTTAATCTATTTACAAAAGGATTGAAACCTATATAAGAGTACATCTTAAGTTTACGAATGCCATAACTCTGTTAGTGAGCTGATACAAACTTTCTAGTTTCTTTTCGAACTCAGTGAAGTTGTAAAATTATTATTGTTCGTTGTTTTGACCTTATTTCACCCATATTTTGGTAAGTTATAAACACATTTATCATACTGTAATTTACATTAATGTAAACATATTATCATATAATTTTCTGACTAGACCATTTCACTGAAACTTAAAATATAATTTTTGGAATTTTTTACAGATAATTGCATCAGTTCCTAAAAAAGAGCAGATGACCAAATCCGCCAGAGATTATTATCTTGTTGCGAAAAAATGTTGTAAAAACGACCGTTGTTTATGTAACGACTGAAGATACCTTAGAGAATCAAAAATTCCTTGATGCGAGGTGGAATTATGTATTAAAAGTGCAAGTGACACTCAAAGAATGCAAAACTGTCTTAGGCTTAAGCGCATTCCATCATTTAAAAAAATTTGACAATTATCGAATTGGTGTTGGGCAAACTTCGAAGTCTACGATGCATGAACTCACAATTTTCCCTTGCGGACCCGAAGTATATTTTAAGCACCTTACAACACATATACGTTTAAAATACAGCGATGTGTTTTCCGAAAGTGATTTTGAAGATTAAATAAAAAAGTAGTGTGATATTAATATTTATTTTATAGATATAGATGTGGATAAGAATGTACATAGAATAAATGTTTTAACTTTCTATTAATAGAAATAGTTCAACTTTCAAATAAAAAAATTAGTTTTCTGCAAAAAAGTAAATTTGAAATAAAATACATAAATTAAAAAAAAAAAATTTTTACATTTTTTTGAACAAAATAGTTAAATTTTTAAACAAAAAGTTAAATTTTCACCCAAGAAGCTGAATTATAAACTAAAAAAGGCATTTTTAATAAAATACATGAACTTTGCACAAAAGAAATTTATTTTCTACCGAGACTAATTTTCTATACAAAAAATTAATGTTTAATCATTGTTAAATTTTCGAAAAAAAAGATTAATTTTCTTGTAGTCAACATTTTTTTTTAAGAAGAACAAAAAGAATTTTGTAGACAATAGTTAAAAATCCTCAAATATTTAAAAATCCTTTAAAATCTCTTAAAATTTTTTAAAGGTCTTGAAAATTCCTTGCAATTTTGAAAATACCCTAAAATATTTTCAAATCCTTTGAAATGTTATACTAAATTATTAAAATCAATGAAAAATTCCTTGGAATTCTTCTTAAATTGTTTTTAATTCCTTGAAATTCCTGTAAATTATAAAAATAAATTAAAAATTCCTTGACAACTTTTAAAACATCCTCAAATATTTAAAATCCTTAAAAATCTTTTGAAATCGCTTGAAATTTTCTAAAGCTTCAGATTAAAATTTAAAAAAGAGAAAAGTTTCAAAACGTTAAATGTTGAAATGTTTGTAGATTAGAGGTTTGAAAATGGGGTAAATAAAAATGCAAAGCTTTCGAAATTAAATTTTCAAAAATTTTCGACTATTCAATAACAATAATTTGGTATGGAAATTTAAGATGGAATCCAAGTCTTCAAATTTTGAATTGTAAATTTGAAAGTTCATTTATACAAAATTAATAATTATGAAGAAAACGATAGTGTTCATAATTTAAAAGTACGCTTTTCAACTGGGCAATGTCTAAATGAAATTATTTCAGACTGAAGTTTAGAAAACAGAAAAATTTTTAAATGTAAAAAATTTTATTGTTTATAGATTAGTTAAAATATTAAATTAAAGTGTTGATAGAAATTACTCGAGTTAAAGTTTAACTATTTCTAAAATGATTTTTGTAT
>NC_046658.1:157397407-157411491 GCF_010883055.1 Belonocnema kinseyi | reverse complement strand
TTTTAAAACATGCTTTTAATTTTTGAACGCTTTCAATTTATTTATGATTACTAATTTTTGGTCAATAATCTTCTGAGTATACAATTCAAATTTTGAAGACTTGAATTCCATTGAGTTGAAAATTATTCATATTTCATAGTTGAAAATAAAATTTTGAAAGTTTTGAATTTTTATTCATTCCATTTTCAAAACTCTAATCTACAAACATTTCAATATTTAATGTTTTGAAATTTTTCTGTTTTCTAAATTTCAATCTGAAGCTTTTAAACATTTCAAGAGATTTCAAAAGATTCTTAAGGATTTTAAATATTTGAGGATGTTTTAAAACATATCAAGGAATTTTAATCTTATTTTTATGATTTTAAGGAATTTGAAAGAATTTCAAGATTTTAAAGGATTTTAATTATTTGAGGATTTTTAAAAAGATGTCAACGAATTTTCAATCTATTTTTATAATTTAATGGAATTTTAAAAATTATAGCAGGGTTGTTTAAAAAAACTTCAAATTATCTTAGAAATCTTAAAAAGATGTCAAGGTGTTTCAAAAGATTTGGAAGATTTCGAAATCATTGAGTGTATTTTAAAAGGTTTCAAGGAATTTTCAATTGATTACAGTAATTTAATATGAGATTTTAAAGGATTTGATATATCTTAGGATATTTTAATAGATTCCAAGGAATTTTCCATTGATTTCAATCATTTAGTATGAGATTTTAAAGGATTTGAAATATATTTTAGAGTATTTTGCAATTTTCAATGAATTTTTAAGAGCTTTGCAAAATTTCAAGAGTTTTTAAAGGATTTAAAATATTTTAGGATGTATTAAAATATTCCAAGGAATTATCAATGAATTTCAATAATTTAAAGCGATTTCAACAAGAAAATTAATCTTTTTTCTCGAAAAATTAACTATCATTAAAAATTAATTTTTGTATAGAAAATTAGACTTGGTGGAAAATAAATTTCTTTTGTGCAATGTTCATGTATTCACGAATGAAATGGATTCTTGATTAAAATAGACGACTTTTTTAAAAATAAGAATAATTCTCTACCAAACACTTGAATTTTTAATTGAAAACGGTCAATTTTCAAGCAACAAAAAAAAAACAAATTTCGAATGAAATAGTTCATTTTTCAATGAAAAAGAAATAAATTTTCAACTAGAAAAGATAAATTTTTAATAAAAAATTATACAATTAAATTCTCAGTTGAATTTTTTTTCAGCCCAAAAATAATCATATTCTCATATAAATTTTAGACCATAAATGAAACAGTTACATTTGCAATTTAAAAAATCTGTTTTGAGCAACAACAAAAAGAATCGTATTTACAACAAAATAGTTAAATTTTTAAACACAGAAGTAAATGCGCAAGCAACAATTTGCATTTGAGGCGAATAACGAGAACAATTGTTTTAAATAAACATGGAAATTCATTGTTATGTTGTCGACTAATGTAGTGAAATCGTTTTTTGTCGATAGAATGATAATTTTTGATGTACTTATTTAAACTTTTTTTTACAGAAAGAGAATAGACATTTTGGTGGAAAGTTTTTTTTTATATGTTAGTCTTGTGTTAAAAATAAATTTTTTCCACTGAAACCTTGAGCTTAAAATGGAATTTTTAATTAAAAATTATTTGTTTTTTTTCAGTTGAATGTTCGTCTTTTTGGTAGAAACTTTTCCTTCTTGTTTTAAAACTGATATTTTTGGTAAAAAATAATTATGATTTTGTTAAATGATTGATTATTTAGTACCTTTATTGAAAATTCGATTTTTTTTGGTTGAAAAAAGATTTTTTAGTATTTAAATTTTGACTGTATCATTGTTGATTTAAAATTGATTTTTTCTATTTTAAAATTTATGCATTTTTTTATTAAAGATTGAACTATTGTGTTAAATTTTTTTTGCTTAAAAATGGACTGCTTTCAGTTATTAAAAGTTCATGTTTTTTTTTTAAATTAAATTATTCTTCGTGTTTCAAAAAGCATCTGTTTTGGTTGAAAATAATTTATTTCGTCTTTTTGAAAATTTTAATATTTTGTTGAAAATTAATTTTTGGAATTGAAAAATTTAACTGTATCATTATCAATTAAAAATGTATTTTTTTAATCGCAAAATTTGTTGTTTTTTTTTGTATGAAAATTGACCTTTCTCAGTTAAAAATTTATCTTTTTTTGGTAAAAATTTATTCTTCTTGTTTAAAGTTTATCTATTTTAATTAAGAATTCATTTCTTTAATTAAAACTCACCTTTTTTGTAAAATTTCTTTTCTGTTCATATAATATGATTTGTTTAGATAAAGATTAAACATTCCATTTTCCGTTTATATTGTACGATTTTAGTAAAAAATTCACCTATATGGTGAAAATATTTTCCTCTTCATAACAAATGTAATGATTCTATGGTCCCTCAGGATTTTAAAACCAGAATAAATTTGAGGAGCAGCTGATTAGATCGTCATTCGTGAAGTCGAGTGAGCTTGGTTCATGTTCACGCATTTTCGGCTTTACACGAGGCTGGTTTTCGCAGCAGAACAGTGGGGGAGATTCTTCTCCCTTCATTATTGTTTCGTTTTACCTCTCGGCTAATTCTTAGGTCGTTTTTGCTCTCGCGTGTTTTTACTTCTCTTTTCCGCAACTTCTTTTTTGTGGGACTTTGTTACGTTGAAGTCTGGCTTCGCGAGAAGTATGATGGCGCATGGGTGCATGCGCATCTTCATTAATTTTCAACTATATTTGATTGAATCTTATTTCAATTCTGTGAATAAAAGAGATTTCAACCACAAAATTGGTGGAAAAGTGGCTGAATTTTCAAGATATTTCTAACAGTGAAGTTTTGAGAAACTTTGTTTTATTAGATAAGTTTTTCTCTGGACTTCATCTCAAAATAAGGTTTGATCAGTCACTAAAATCAATTTTGCGGCTCGACATAAGAGCGCATCAGAAATGAATCTACAAGCTATACTATCAAGCCAATATATTCCTAATCTTTCAAAAAATTTTCTATTTTCGAAATTGCTATATCTGGATCTGATTTTCAAATTAGGATTTGACCAGCTACCAAAATAATTCAGTCCAGCCTATTAACTTTTTCACATGGGATTTAATCATTGTTTGGGATAGTAAATTTGGTTAAGAACATTATGTAATTACTTAAACAAATAATAATTGTTTATTTTAAAAATTTCTAAAAATTGAACCCGAAGTGTCAACTTTTTTGTCAAGTTGGTGACCTATGCTACTTTTTGTTGAATAATTACATAATTTTGATACATTTCTTCTACTTTTTAACAAATTTCCATTAGTTTAGGCACTTTTTATTTGCTTAAGCAGTTACTTTTCATAAGTTAATAAAAAAATAATATAAAATAGAATACATTCAATTGTTTTTCTGACTATATAGTATAAAAAAGATTATACTAACCATTTTTTAATTGTTTTAACAAACATCATTTTTTGGAACAATCATTTTTTCAATACTATTTTTAAATCGTGTTTTATGAATTCAACATAATATTAAATGATTTCGAGAAGTAGTACATTCCGTTAAAAACGTTATCTCATTGCTTAAACAATTTTTATTTGTAATCCATCCATACACAATTTAAAGGACATTCGAAAAAGATCAATAATTAATTGTAGACACAATGACATAAAGCTTTTAGCAGAATTTACTGCTCCTCAAAATCATTCAATATTATGTTTAATTCATTAATTAAGAATTTTGAAATATTTTTAGGAAAAAGTACTTGTATCGAAAATTAGTAAATGGTAAATATATTCTTTCTATAAACTATACAGCTAAAAAAATAAATGTATGTGTTCCATTTTACATATTTTTAAAAAATTTTAGAAAGAAAACTGCTTGCAAAAATAAAAATTGTTTAAAAAATGGAAATGTCTTATTCAATAGAAGAAATTTATCAAAATTATGTAATTATTAAACAAAAAGTAGCATATGATACCAACTTGAGAATAAAGTGAATATCACTGGCTCAATTTTGAGATATTTTGAAAATAAACAATAATTAATTGTTCAAACAATCGCCTATAATTTTTGAAATAATGTACTAATCTAAAAAATGGCTCAATTTTACATTTCATTAAGAAATATGATTTTTTAAACATTTTTTGGTAAAAAATTATTTGCTGAAGTATGTTACATTTATTCAAACAACTAAAAATAGTTTCCAAAGTCATGGTGGATATTCAAATTGTCCACTTGTAATTATTTGTCTTTAAAAAATGCAGAAACTACTGAAAATTAACAATAATCATGAAGAGAATATCTTTAATTTGTTAAAAAGTTATAGGGGTATAATTTACTGTTCCACTCTATCTTTCAATAATTGTTTGGGCCAATAAAAAATTTTCTGATCATTGCGTACATATTTTTTGAAGAAAGATATGTGCTAATAATTTCTACTTTTTCAAGTTCAATTAGATTTGGAAACTGTAAATGATATCATCTTTATATTGTGTGTGATACTAATGTAAATTTCTCGCTATTAATGACGCTTCAGCCGTGTAGGGCCATTGATAGTATTAGTTCCGCATTCGGTCGGCGAGCAGCGCGGGCGCAACCCTTTCTCGCAACTGAGATTAATCGCCAAGGATATAAGAATGCTCCAACTTGAAACCTCACATTAATGGGCGAGGCGCACGTTGCTTGCCAACTCCCGTAACTTTTTCGAAGCCCGAAATGTTAAATGTTTTGGGACTGAAAAAAATTTAATATTTTCTACTGAGGAATTATTGAGAAAAATTAATCATACTTCTCTATTATTTTAAAATTTCAACTTTTCAAAATGTTCGTATATATGTCCAAACATAGGGCAGACCTGCTTTTTCTCCCGGCCACTTAGACCAAGTCCTAAGAAAACATTAGGTTTTTTCGGGAAGTGTGCTATATGGGAAATGTAATTCTCTATAATAATGTATATCTAAGAATTACGCCTTGTTCTTGCATGGGGAGTCATAATTATAATCGAATTTATAAAATTGCGTTATTTAAACAAAATCAAAACACAACTGGGTCAAAGAAAGGTGACTTTATATATCTTGAAGCATTTTTCATAATTTCAGCAAAACATATTTATTTTTCGAATTGTAAAGAATCAATATAATTTATAACTAAAAATAGGCAAGTGACATCGAATAAAAAAATTTCATTACATAATGGTGCGATGAAGTTGTGGTTTAAACACTTAATACTCTATAAATCTGTCTGATTGGTGCCTTGTAGGTCACTGGGCATTCCGCGATTTCTTCTGTGGTCAATCCTTCAACCGCCCCGCTTTTCATGTTTACTTTCACCCTTTCTAAAATCCCAAAAATAGGTGTAAATATTGGACGAATAATCGGGTTTCTGCTTGATGATTTTCCTAATATTGCACATACGTCGCCATTGGACGTTGATAACACAATTTGTTCTCCGGTTGGCATGGGATTCAGGACGCAATTTTTTGTTTTCAATCCAAGTGGTTTATCTGGAGGAAAAACGTATGTTCGGAGTTCGAATATCCGATTCGGATAGTCGTGCGGAATAAGTCGAATAAAAGCAAGATGTTCAAATCTAAATCCAAGTACAGTTGGAAAAGTTTTCCTCAGAGTAGGAGACTTGGATCTCTCACAAAGAGGTGGTTCAGCAGGTGGTGGAGACCCGATAGAATAATTAGGCATAGCAAGAGAAAGTGTCGTGTCTGGACATTGTCTGCCAGGTGAAGAGGAAGAAGGTCTACGGTGATGAACATCAGAATTTCGGTCACCATCAGGCAAACCCTTGGACACTGAACTTAATACTGAAACAAAAAAAACAGGATTACATTTTTGTTTTTAGTATCTAAACAATCGTATGTTTATACATGGCGAGTTGACAACGGCTTGTTGATCACATGTTGAAAAACATTTTTTAAATAAATAACTATATTTAAGGATTATTTATGTATTTAAAAAAGTAGAAACAGTAGAGTTTCAGTGATTGTTTTTCTCAAAAAATAAGCTATTACATAATAAATTTCAATAATTTTTCAAAAATTGGTAAAAGATGTCAGTAATACAAAATTTAGTAAAAAAACATTATTTAAATAATTATTCTTCGAATGTTTTGAACCTCCTTATAGGAAAATAATGTGTTTTTATTACACATGACTGATAATATCGTTTTAATTCTACAAATTAAAAATCTTTAAGTCCTGCACGATTAAAAAAACTGTTGAAAGTCTTTCAGTTTCGTTTTCGACATATTTTGATGTTTCACAAACTGAAAATTAATTTAAAATAAAGTAAAATTTAGGTAATTTTAAACTGTTTCAGGTATAAAATAATTTACGATTACAATTTATAGATTATTATGCTAATTTTATGTTCAAATATTAAAAAATTCCTTGGTTTGTTACTACTTGTATAACAAAAAATTGAAAATTTGAGAACTCGGAATAAGGCATGTAAGTGCTTCCTTGTAAACTAATTTAAACTGAATATGTATTATGTATAACTGAATGGTTTTATAATTGAAAAATTTAACAAGTGAACTTACAATACAGAAAATGAAATCACACTTATTTTAAATTGCACAATATCAAGTGATATGAAATTTATGATATTTAATGTAATTTTATAGATTTTTTTAAAAGCATTTTGTGAAATGTAGAAAGTTCTCTTTGAATATTAATTATAAGAAGTTTGCAAATAAATGAAAGATAAAAATAAATACTAAGCGTAAACGCGAGATCTGACTGACGTGCGCGTTTTTTAAAATTTGTTAAGGTTGTGAAGAATTGTTGTGTACGCACGTTGCACTCCATAATACTTTGCGATTAGTTCATCTGAGGATACCGGACATTCCTTAATTTCTTCTACGGTCAGTTTCTTAACCTCACCGCTATTCATGTTTATTTTCACCCGTTTTGACCGGCCAGAAACCGGTATAAATATTGCACGAAGAATCGTGTTTCTGCTTGATAATTTTCCTAGTATTGCGCAGACGTCGCCATTGGATGTTGATAATACAATTTGTTCTCCGGATGGCATTGGACTCAGGGCCAAATTTTTTGTCCTCCATCGAATTGGTTTATCTGGAGGAAAAGCGTATTTTCGGAGTTCGAATACCCGATTTGGATTTTTGTGGGAAATAAGTCTGATAAAAGCAAGATCTTCAAATCTAAATCCAAGTACGCTGGGAAAAGTTTCCCTCAGAGTAGGAGACCTCGATCTGTCACGAATAGATAGTTCGGTAGGTGATGAAGACTCGGTAGAAGAATTAGGCATGGAATGGGGAAGGGTCGTCTCTGGACACGGTCTGCCAGGAGAAGAAGCAGAAGGTCCACAGCCATGAAAACCAAGATTAGGGCTATCATCATGCAAGCGCTTGGACTGTGAACTTAATTCTAAAATAGGAAATACAGAATTACATTTTTGTTTTAAATATATACACAATTGGATGCTGGTCCATCAAGAGCTGTAAATAAGGTTGTAATTGAGGGGCTCAATTCTATAAAAGCCAATAATTTTTTCTCGTGCAATGCATTTAGCGGATGGAAACTTCTTAAACAAATTGCATTTTGTAAGAGTGGGGTAAGGGGGCGCAGCACCGATCAGTGAACAGTCAATAATTTTTTTTAAGTTAATAAGATGTGTAACTGATCCATTTTTTTTCTCATGGGGGGCAAAGCCGACCGCAGCTTTTTATGAAAATTAAAAAAATCTAAAAGAGGAAAACATGATGGTTTGCTTCTTTGGTATTTTATGTACTGAAAAAATTACCTTTAAACATATCCAGTAATAAGAATAAGTTATTTGGATTTGAAATAGAGATAGCTCTAATATCACCTCTTATTCATTGACATTCTATTAGAAATGAACTTCACACAATGTTTCCACCATACCAATACAAGAAACCTGGATACCGATCGGATTGATACTAATAAAATTCAATAGTTTTTTCATGTAGTCCACAAGATAAGTGGCTGTTCTACATTGCCAATAATTTAAAGACAAAACTTGTGACACGTGTATCAACTAAGCACTTGTAAACAATTTTTTTTTGGGCCAGGCCTCCATTATTTATGAGATTTAATATATTTTGGACTTGAATTACGTATAATTATTATCATTACATTGTGTGATGTTGTCGGCGTTACCCCAATTACCGTACATGTTATTATAGAAAATAAAATTCTACGTTTTTTTTAAGTTGTAGCTTCTGTCATTTTCACAGTTTTTGCTGTTAATATACAAATATAATTTTTTGTTTTTGCTGCAAAACTGTAAAAACAGTTGACAGCAAAAGACTTTTCTTACCCCAGATCCGAAGGAAATGATACCTTGTGTCAAAGAACGTTTCACACTGCTAAGGTTAGTTTGTTGCAGGGAAATAACACCCCGAAATTCGAACATTCATTCAGAAATTTTCAAACTGTGTATTTATATTCAAAAGTGGTTTAAATAATTGAAAGTGACAAGATAGTTTCACTTATTTATAATCGTACATTCATTTGTCTAACATTTTTTTCAAAAGCCATGAATTAAGAAAGTGATGGATTTTATAATTGACACCAAATTTCTCTTTAGCTGGAATAATGTGTAATCATATCTGCAGGTCATATAACGAAGCCTTGAAATTAATAAAACAATGCATAAAAAGAAGTTTAAAATTAATCTATGCAGCTATTTTTGTCAAAAAAAGTGATTTTTGTCACAATGTGGAACGAGTTCAGATGATACACACGTGTAAATAAACGAGCCGCGCGAACCAAATTAAAAATGCTTCATTTCTTAAGAGTGTTAAATTAATAAGATTAAAAATGGCCGACTTTCTCTAAAATTAGTCTAAGTCAGAACCTCTAATTTTTCTGGCACTGAAAAGTATATGGGTAATTCTCCACCCAGAGGGCACTTTCGAAAAATGTAAATTTAAAAACAATATTTTTTCAATTAAAATTAGGATGATTAACATTAAAACAAAAACTAACAAAAGTATTTACGCTACAAATTGATTTGAAAGGCTTGTGGAGACTTGTCACGTTCCACCCATTTTCCATTTTTCCTGTAACTAGAATTATTTTTAAATTAAGTAAAAATATGCAACTAAATTTTCACAAATAAGGAATAGTATGATAGAAAATATGCACAAGATATCAAAAAAATGTTATTTTTTTTATTTATTGATTAAAAAATGTGTCGCTTAGCTCTTTTTCTTTTTTAAAACTTTCTTCTTTTAAGAATTTTGAGGGTGGATTCGATTTTTGGCTTTAATTCTTGGCCATTTTGCTGTCTATTTTTGTAACAAAACTATAAACGCCGTTCACAATTTCCACAGAACATTTATAATAAATTAATGATTAATAACGAGAAGCGAATCAAACTCGCTAGCACGTCGCCTAAGCACGCCGGTATAAGCATAACCTGAATCTGTCAAATGAAATTCAAGGGCGTAAGAAGCCGTAATTATGTATTTCAGGTTGGACGGGTGAAATCCAAGACTCCAAGATGTCTGCACGCCGAGAGTCAAGCAGTGATACCAATTGAATTTAAATACCTTTGCAAAAAAATTATATATAAACACGTTTACGGTGACAAATCAATTTAGCACAGGTTATAAAAATATTATATTTCGTTCCATGCAATTAATACAATCATCAATAATGTGCTTGATGGATTCGTTGGTATCTACACATAAACGGCACCAGCTAACCATGACTTGATGTAACACGTGTTTGCGTTAATTTCTGGTGTTGATAACCCTGTCCTGAAGCGCAATGACTAATCTTTCTGTTTCTGGGTATAGGACGCCCTTTCTCAGCCAAATGCTGGATGCCTTATTATTCACTTCAAGTTGATCTAATTTTTTGGGGTGCTGGCTGTGGATGGCTTTTTGTCTCCGTCGAATTTCTAATCCCTTCATGACTTCTGCCCTAAAATTCAGGACCTCCTCTGAGTACAAATTCAAGGACTTGTAGTCAAGATCCGCTTGACAAATGGTGTCGTAAAATGGTGTCGCCTCCTGTTAAAATAGTCTTGAAACTGTATAGCTTGTGACGTGCACAGTTTTTTTTACATCTACAGCGCCCCTACGCTCTCTATGTCGTGATAAAACTACTCTTTCAATCGCCGAATCACTGTGATGCATTCGGTGCTTCGTCATTTATACGCAGAGGATTTTTTTAAACCTTTAAGGTTGGTTTGAGACCATTTGATGAGCCCGAATGAGTTCGTGCAGACAGGGATGGCATATGTGTTAATTGTCCTGATTTCTTTTGCCAAGTTAAGAGAACACAGAATCAATCTGAGTCTTGTAGTGTGGGTAGTCATTAGGATGGTCTTAACTATCGTATGCTGAATAACATTAAATTCAAGATTACCCAAATATTTAAGTGACTTGCCCTCGGCCATTACTTCGATGTTCTTTTCGAACTCGCTCTTTAGATTAGCGCTCCCTAATTCCCCTCTGGTTAAATGCACTTTTCTACATTTATCTAGTTTCGAACTCCATGTGGATACCATTGGAAAACTGCTCTGTCACATCGAGCGCTTACTGCAGATTCTGGTCTTAACTAGCGTATATCTTTGGGCCATGCAGGTATAGAAGATAAGTCACTTGATGATCATCTTTATGATCATGTATTCTGAACCCAAGAGGCATGCTATTTAATGTTTTCCTCACTGAGTGTAATGCAAAACAAAATCATGGTGCACTGAAGGAGTCTCCTTGACATATACCCGACGTAATGCGTATTAATCTAGTTATCCTTAGATTTTTATGATATTTTAAAGATATTTTTAAGACTAAAATAAAATAAACATGAGATTCTTAAGGAAACGCTTGCTTGTAGTCAATTTATGCCATGTGCAAGTTCATTCAATGCTAACTCGTCAGGTTTTTGTACCAGAAGTTGAATGCCATATCCGGGACTGGCGCTTTCCAGTTACTTATTCTTTGCAAAATCACTGCAACATCTAAAGCTGTCAAGATTTTTAGCTCCATTGCAGGGTTATTAGTAGCTTTTGTCTTCACTAAGTGGAAATACGCAAAATCTAAATTGATTCTGCTTCTATGTTTAGCTGGTTATTCTGCATAACACTCAGTTCACGATAAAACCATCTTTCATCTGCCTGAAAGTTTCAATTTGGTTGCCTTCTTGCACTACTTTTTTTGCACTGATGCAGTCTAGCAGTAAAATCATGCAGTCTCTGCCTCAGACAGAAAATGCCTTCGTCTTGTTCTGCGTATCTGAACTCTAGTGAAGCATGTCCCAAATACCCTTCAAGGTTATTATTGTCCACATGTGGTTCCGGCAGATCTAGTACTTGATCTTTATTATCCGTCACATCTATGCCTTCGGCTTGAATGAAGTCTTCGTGGTTCACATCTTCCTAGGGGAGTTTCTCAATAGGAATCTACTGTTCTACTTTCATTTCATTGGTAGCTATTTCAACAGCTGAGAGCAATCTATGTACAGATATTGAGCGTTTTTAATCTGCTAGATTTAGCTCATTTATTATTGTGGCTAGCTCTGGGTACTTAAGCAAGAAGAGTCGTTGATGTCCTCTCCTCAATCTTTGCTCAATTTTCTCCGCCCAAAAATAAATGTACATGACATATCTGTTTGTGCGGTATATCGATTTTAATCACCTTCTTGGTTGCTCAACCTCTACTTTTGCCTCTGGATGTATAAGGCCATCTACCAATGGAGGATGTGTTGGTGTTGGATCATGAACAGGTTGAGGAAGAAAATCCATTGCCGCTATTTGATTATGTGACGCGGCATCCTGTGACTGATGTTCTGTGCCGTCGTCTTTCAATACCAAATTAACCTGTTGTTTAATCTCCATTGCTCGGTCTTTTGACGTGTGAATATTTATCCTTATATCCGTCACTTTAGCGATAAGTTCTACCAGAGCAACTTTCTTTATATGAGGATATTTTTAAGCAAATTTTGTTCTAAAATCCGACTGGATGCTCTCCCACAATATTTCTGTTTCTTACTGTTTTTCGCAGATGTTTTTGCTGTCCAGCTGTTGGATTAGTGAGATCTGCCTGACCTACTCAGACTTATTATTATACAAGGTCTTTCTGTGTAAGAAATCATTCACGAATCTCTCGTCTTTCTGTGACTTTTTATGACCCTTCTAATTATTATGGTTTCATCTATGCATTCCAACCATCCTTTCCATTGTCTGCCTCTGAACACACTGCCATTTACTTTACATTGACACACTTAGTACGTTAGTCGATCACCGTTCATTCTCTCAACATGTCCGTACTTTCTTAACCGATTACTTTCCCATTTGTCAATTAGTTTCTCTTCTGAACCACATTCTTTGAGGATTAATAAGACTATTTCCTGAGATTTACGTCAATACTCACTTTTAAAAAGAACAGACTGATCAACCATTCGAATTTCTTTTAGCACTGACACACTTATTTTTCTAATTCTTATTGAATCAGTTCCCATATGAATGGGCAAAAGATGTAATAGATAGCCTCTTGAAAGACTGTCAATTTTTACGAATTGATGATGAACATTTTGGCAACAACTCTGTTGGTATCATCATGATAATAATCACCATAAAGCGGTAAAACTAGTACTTTTTAATTCCCATTTAAATGTGTAAAAGAAAAGTAGGCAAAGTGGCGCTCTAGCTTCACTTTATGTGATTATATCCAGACACGTCATAGAGTCGCGGGAACACGAAAAGTGTATGTATCAACAAATTCACGAAGGCTTTAAAAATTAACTAAATAAAATCATTTCTCTTGGGTTGATCTTCGATCCCACTTTGTTAAGAGGCTGCGCACGCAACAGCACCTGTTTCACACAACCATCTGTATGACCTATATAACCCGTTCGCATAGGAATTTGTTTTTTGCCCGCTCTTCCTCAGACTAAATGATCTTTAAGTTCTTGATTAAGTTACATGATCTTAAGTTTCAACATTCAGTATTCCACGACACAATTATGAACCGATATCAAGTTGTCTGAGCTCATGTTTTTGTCCACGGTACCACTCCAAATGAATAAAGTACTACCTGGATCGCAAGAATGTTCGCTGGAGATACAGTGTTCCTCGCCGACAGTTCGAAAGACTAAATTAGCCACATGAGACGTTTGTATGTATACCTAATCTCAACGTGGTTATTCTGACATTGCAGCTGTCAAATTGTTAATTATTTTTTTGTAATTGATTATAAACAGTTTTAAATAGTTTACGGAAAAGAACAATATTGAAATTGTGGGATTAGGTGGGGGAGGGGGGGGGGGGGCAATGATACCCTGCAGCCAGGCATCAACTCTCTGGAAACGGCCTTATATATGGGGCATAATTTCTCAACTGCCCCAACTTTAGAACTCATGTCCTTTGATTATCTTCACATTTTTAGAATATCTTCGCCTATCAAATAGAACTTTATTCACAAATTTATATATCAAGATTACCACCCCTCCCTAAGCGGTGGGGGGTTGCGTTTTTTACCACAATGCTTGTACGGGTAGTTTTTTAAGCCTATAACATAGTTTCTAATTACGCGATTTAAAATTTTTATGGAGGTTTTGGTAACTGCTTTAAAAGTTATTTCGTCCTATTATTATTGATAACAACAACAATTTTTAATAAAATACAGGGCCGCATGTAAAGGGAGTCGTGGCGCTCTTACTCGGCATCATGCTCCAGCATACCGCAAAAAAGTTTACAAATATACTAGTTTTATTAATTATTCAAGTATACTTAGCATTGGCCTAGGTCATTAAAAAACCTGTTAAAAAATGTTTACTTTTTGGTTTAAGGGCATGTGACACAGCTAAATACCTATATTACCGACCTCACTTTTTCCGTTCACTGAATGTTTTTTCGAACCTAAGAACTTTTTTTGTAAATAAAATATCGAGCTGAAACTTTGAGAAATGTATTAGAGCACAATAAAGTACGTTTAGGTACTGAATTTTGGTAGGAACTTCACTGAAAATTATTTCATCTTTTTTCGGAACCTCAACATTTTTTGAACGTTCGAACTTTTTTTTATACATAAAATATCGGTCTCAAACTTTGAGAAATGCAAGAGCCGAAAGAAAACTACGTTTAAGTA
>NC_046658.1:157370076-157397307 GCF_010883055.1 Belonocnema kinseyi | reverse complement strand
CTCGTCTAGTGGCCGCCAGGTTTCGTATTTTCGTGTGCAACGTTACCGGCTGATGCCGTTGGAATTGATTGTTGAAATATATTTTTTTACATCTTTTATTATGAAGCTTTGTATTTAAACGTAGTTTTCTTTCAGCTTTTGCATTTCTCAAAGTTTGAGACCGATATTTTATGTATAAAAAAAGTTCGAACGTTCAAAAAATGTTGAGGTTCAGAAAAAAGATGAAATAATTTTCAGTGAAGTTTCTACCTAAATTCAGTACCTAAACGTACTTTATTGTACTCTGATAAATCTTCCAAAGTTTCAGCTCGATGTTTTATTTACAAAAAAGTTCTTAGCTTCAAAAAAACATTCAGTGAACCGAAAAAGTGAGGTCGGTAATATAGGTATTTAGCTGTGTCACATGCCCTTAAAAAAGTTGATTTTTTAAAAATTTGTTAAAAAAAGCGGTTACTTCAAAATTAACAGTAGTTTTCTTACAACGGAATGATTTTTTTGCTACTGCAATTAGTATTCAGACAATAATTGTTCATTTATTATACAGATTTTAAAATAATTATATAATCTAACCATTGTCCTACGTATAAGCTGTGTTTATTTAAATAAAGATATTACAAAGGTATTAGTAATTAACGCCTGTCATTAGCTTAGTTACTATCAAGTAAAAGTTTCCTAAGCCTACCACTTGGAGGTTACAGTTCCATTTTAGACTTCTTTAAAAAAAATTCGAGCGCTTAATTTTTGTTAGTCCCCTTGCTACTCACTTTACAACCTAAATAGGTTAAGCTTTTCGCCTCTTCTTCGCATTGGCTTTCAAATGTTTCAAATTTTCCGTACTCACCCTAATTCCAAGACTACGTGTTAGATTAGGCGGCACAATATTTTTCAGGACGTCTTTTCGAATAATTTTCTTTTTTGGAGTAAATTTCGTTACGAGAAATGTAAAACAGTTGAAAGCCTATGCGAAGAAGAAGCGAACAGACTTAATAGATTGTAAAGTGAGAGGCAAGTAGACTCATTAAAATCAAGCAGCTAGAATTGCGAGAGGCAAGGGGACTCACAAAACTCAAGCGCTCAATGGTTTAATTATGTATTTGTTTTTAAATTTGTATAAGAAATGAATGATTATTGTCTGAATACAAATTGCAATAGCAAAAAAATCATTGATTTTAAGAAAACTACTGATGATTTTGAAGTAGCCACTTTTTTTTAACAAACTTCAAAAAGAGTAATTTTTTTTAAACTAACAAGTAAATATTTTTTAACAGGTTTTTTAATGACCTCAGCCAATTCTAAGCGTGGCCCTGGTCGGGTCAACCGGCAAGGGCCATACATGGCGTGTAACGCTTTTGCAGATTTTTGCCCTACTTAGGGCAAACTTGTCAGGGCCTGGCCAGGTTTTCTAAGCTATGCCCTACTTTTCTAAATTATCATAGTAATAAACAAAAACTAATTTTAGAAAACAACATTTATTTTATTGAGTATAATTCTTCCGAAAATACATATTATATTATAATTTTTCAGTCCTTGATGCTGCAAAAAACCCGTTTTCAAGACCAGTAAAATTTTAGAAATTGCTTTACATTGCAACATTTTAAATTATGCAAAAACTTGATAACTTTACTAAACTTTTAAATTTATTAAAAAAAGAAAATTCGCTTTCTATCAAATTTAAACTGTATTAGAAATTAGTCATAAGTTTAAAATTGACATGTATGGTATTCACTTAGAAATAAATTTTTAATAGTTGCATATGGAATTGACTGTCAAGCCTTAAAAATACTTCAGTATTTAATTTGGGCACATTTGACATTACATCTTGAGTCAAGACCTTCTCCTTTTACCTATATTTATTTTCAATCTATTTCGCCTTCTCACATAATATGTGTATACTCGGAATCTTCCGTATAAAGGCAACTTTTGTAGACGATTTTTTAAATTCAACTATCATATTTTTTGTTCAGCGTCTTGAATAGTTTTTACAAAAAATGTTGGATAGGGACAGTTTATGTTTAAGTTAATGATCTGAATTCTAAAAAATTCCCTGAAAGCATCTTTTTTGCAACTTATTTTAATGTTATAGAATTACCAATAATATATTTCACATTCTTCTTGTGCGAGTACAATTTTTAAAAATATAAATAAATAAATTTCTTTTTTTATGAACACAATGAAAAGAAATTAAGTTCTTGTCTTGCACGATGTTTTTAACACGTATTCGACCTAAGCCTAAAGTGTTTTTTCTTTTCATATTAATTATGTTTCAGTCGTCAGCGTACACAATATTTATCAAAAACTATTTACTGAAAATAATACTTTTATCATTGATATATATATATATAACTTCCTCAAACATTCAAACTAGGTTAGGTTGACCAGAACTCCCTTGACGAGCGCGATATGGCAGATGTGTGGCGTAATAGAGTATTTCTCGTAAATTCTCGACTTGGGGAAAGCCTCCGCAAAACTCCGCAAAAATTTTTTTGATACATTATTCGTATGTGGGACTCATTTTATTATTTTTAATTTGGAACAGCAAGAGTGTCTTTATAGTTAATGACAGATATTTATTTTTGAATGCCCCATTTTTGCCCCATAATTATTAAATTACTTTTTTGAAAATAGAAAGACTGGTCTAAGCCTTGCCATTGCCACTTTTTAAATGGGACAAAATAGGGCAATTTCCACACGGGGCAGTTTCCATAAACTTTTCTATCTGGAGAAAAAAGAAGCGCAATTACAGTTCCTATAAGATTATATATACTTTCAAAATTAAAATTCAGATATTTTTTCCAATGGTTATGACCAAAAGGTTATAGTTTTTCTTATACAATTATCAGTTACTGTTGGTTTATCGTTTATTATTAAAAATCTGATTAAATAACAATTACACTTATAACCCGATTCTGAGCAGAAAATGTCAGCTTTGACGTTAGATGGTATGCTACAAATTAATCCGTGCTTATTATTATTATATTCACCAATAGAATTCAGTATAACGGCCGAACATAAGAGCGGAGTACAGACAATTCTCATATTTCCAATGTAACAATGCAACGCAACAATCTTGACTAATGGATATTCTACTGTTTTATTGGCTTATAGCATCTATACTATAGTCGTTATCTTGTGTATTCAAGCCGTCGACTCTGTCCTTCTGAGATATTTTCATCTGATAAGAGTCAGTTTCATAAAAAAAAATTTGGTTACATATTTATGTGAAACTGATGTAACCATGTATTCAATATTTTAGTTATAGGCTTTGAAGTTTCGAAAATGTAAAGAATTATAGCGACAAATTTGATCCTTTCATGTATTTGATCTACCATATCATAAAAAAATTTGTCCGCTTTGCAAGCATATGCTCGTCACGCACAGCGCGAACGGCTCCCTTCGCTCGCACGTTTGAGGGCGCTTAGGGCGCGCGACTGGTGGTTCTCGCGCTTCGCGCTCAATAATGTGGTTACCTCGCGCTACGCGCTCGATCTTTGTGCATAGACTTTTAAAACTAAATCTGGAAGCATCGAAAAATGTAATTTGGTGATTGTAAATTCTCTTTTGTTAAAACTCCTGCAGATTTAACGAACACATTCTCATCAAAGTATCTCGTGCTTCGCACTCGAGTTCATCCCTGACATTTTATATCATCCCCAAAAATGTATATTATTATAATTCCTAATTTGCATTAGTATTTAACCAGACGAAGTTTCATTGTCTCGTTTAAAATAATGCGCATTCTTAACAAAATTTTTTGTTACTAAACGTTTTATTGCAACTTTTTTCGTTTTTCCATAAACTGAAATTTCTCATTTCCAATGTTTTCTTTATGATTTAAACTTCACACATACGGTCTACTGAGTATCCGTACCGTTTTTTAACTTCTAAATTATGTATATATATATATATAAAATCTCTTTCGGTTTTGATTCCTTTGGAATCAAACCGAAGGGCCGATGACAAAGCCACTGAACGCGTCCTCGGGTTGCGGATAGAGGGTCCCTGTACCAAGGGTTTCTGCTGAATATTGTTACAAAAAGGAATAGGCAGTCGCGAACAATTGTCCAGGGGTGATCCCGAAAAAATTAACCACCAAGCAGAGGTGTGAAAACCTTGCCGAAAGCTGAATAGCACCTGGGTGAGGTGTCAAGAACGGTGACTCTAATTACCAGGCGACCTCTCAGTGTGCGCAGCCTTATCCTTGCATGCGGGGCTCTACAAGGATGGACGAAACCCTTTCCATAGCTTCTCGTGGGAACAACAATGGCAACACCAAACACAGTTGTAATAAGTGCGGTTCAAATGAACAGAACGCGCAGGGCTCCCGACAATAGGTCGGCTAACAATACCCACCACTCTAGAGCTGGGGGACTTAATGAAGTTGGATTCAATGCGATGGATCGGCGGAATCTCGGGACCTTTAAGTGGACTGAGCGACTGAATCGCAACTTGCTAGAGTGCTACGATGCGAGTTTGGCCCCTAAACGGGGTTACATGGCACGACTGTATGCTCTGTGGTACGAGAAACACCCGGAGCTATCGCACTTTTCGCATCAACGCCTGCGAAACCATGCCAAACTACTCCAAAAAAGGCGCTATGTAAGCGGAACGCCTACTCTACCACAGCTAGAACAAGCCGGCAACAGAGAAAGAGAGGCGACACTAAGACCAACTGCGGGCAGGCATCCTATAGAGGAAGAGCGATGTTTTATGACCCAGAGAAACATCAACACCAATGTTTCTCTCAAGCCTAAGGATCTGGCTGAAATGGATGACGAGCTTCGTGGACATTTTTCCGAAGAATCCGACCTCTGTACTGTAAATTGTTCTGTGTATAATGCAGCGAGAGTTTTCGCCAATGCGAACCGTAAAACAAAACCAACGGTTGATCATAAGACCAAAAGGCGAACGCATCAACTCGCCATAAAGATAGGCTGGGCAAAACAGTACACGTCCCGGATTCAGTGTGTGATTGACTAGATCACATCTGGCAGGAATTTTACCGCCAAGGTTAGAAAGTTCGCGCACGAACAGAAAATATGAATAGCTTCAAGGAACTGTGTAATGCTCTCATGACACCTGATGAAGAATGCCCACTCATCACTACTGAGGAGTTGAAACAAGTATCAGGAGGGATGTAGAACCATTCCGCTCCGGGACCAGATAGTATCAAGACCTTCTGGTGGAAGAAGTTTCCTTGAACTCATCAGCATTTGTCCCGTATTTTCATCTCATATTTAAAGTCGGAAGCGCAAATTCCGAAATATTTAGTGGAAGGGCGACTATACTGCTGTCGAAAATAAGCAACTGAGGTGACCAGAAGAATTACAGGCTAATCACTTGTCTCAACACACTGTATAATATATCCACAGCTATCCTGCTCATCGATAGATGCGTCTGCAACGATACAGCATTCTACCGGCGTGACCTATCGATGGCCTGGATTAATTATCGGAAAGCTTTCGATTCGACATCCCATAGACTTATTATCTGTCTTTTAGAAAGCTTAAAGGTTCATCCGCAAATTGTGAGGTGCATAGAGAGATTTATGCCGCTTGGAAAACCAGATTTACTATCTCATTTAGGAAAAATCGTGTGACAACTAACCAGGCCACCTTTCAGAGATGTGTCCTTCAGGGCGACACCATGAGCCCACTCCTCTTTTGCCTCACATTATTGTCACTATACATAGCACTTCGCCATTCCGACTGGTACTTTTGCGGAAAACATGCAGATCGAAAGCACAAGGTCACTTATGTATTTCACATGGACGATCTTAAGATCTAGGCTAAAAAAAAAGAGCAAATATTTAATAATAAACTGTATTCTGATATGGTACTATGCATTAAAAGCGTCTAATAATTGATGAATATTATCCTCTTGCACGCATGTGAAAACATCGTCCACTTACTTTTAGAAGAAAACATAAACAAAAGAAAGACTCTGCAATACATCTTCTTCCTGTTTCTCCATAACCAGATCTGCAATTGCACAAGTTAACAGGGAACCGACAAACGTATCGAACTTGCGTTAAAAAAATTTATTTCAGAGAACTGCAATCAGAATTGCCTATATAAAATTCAACGATTTTCTAATATAGTTTAGCAGATAATTTTATAAGTTTTTTTTCAATTCATACCAATTTAATTTATTATTTGTCAGAACCTATAGTAACCCTTAGGAATATTTGAACAAAGGGATTTTAAATCCAGCGAAACCAATTTAAAGTTATTTGGCATGTTGAAAGTTTTGATTTTATCAATAAGATCCCAGCTATTTTTGACAAAAGTGCTACTTTTTCCAATTACTTTCTTTATAGGTATACTGGCGAATTTTCAAGCAACTGAATTGTAATTTTTTTTATATTTAGCTGTGTCTTTCTTGATATAACCACGTATTTTAAATTTATCAATCATTCTATTGAAATTATTTTGTTCACTATTAGTCGGATCTTTCTTAAGTTTAATATAAGTGACTGGGTCTGGTAAGAGAATATAGCATTTGTCGCAAAAAAAAGGAAAGAAAACAAGATTTTCCTTTCTGTGCCCTCTTCAATAAACATCGAACACGCCCCAGACCGCGTGCTAATTTTAAGTCAATCTATGTATAATTCGAACAAGTTAAATAAAGAAGGCAGATAAAGCGAAGAAGCGATACGACGACAGTATGGCACGCAAAATATGAATTTCGCGTGAGACATGGATTCGGCCAATCGAAAGATTGTTCGCTCCAACTGTTTAAAGCATCGAGAAATACACTGTTCTACTTTTGTGTCGGGTACGTAACAAAATCTGAATCACAGCGCGTCGGTAAGATAGAACTTTTACGATTCAAAATACTAGACGTGCTTCGTTCAAACAGTGATCAGCTGTGGTTCTAAAAATGAGAAAACGAAGCAGCTCCACGTATGACATGGTCACATTGAAGTATCAAACGGCCCTAGATGGAGCAAAGTGAAACCCGACCCATTCAATGTTTTCATACGAGAAGTTTCGGCGTCTAAACAGCAATGCGTCGATATGGATATACTTGCTACGCTTCGCTCCGTTCGACTCGGCTCGTTCGAATAGAGACGAACAGCGAGAATCGAATGAATCTGAAACGTAGGAGCTTCGCGTGAGCAGTGCGCTGAGTTGAGGCGCCGGACAATATGTTTTGGAAAAAATAAAAAAATAATTATTTAAATATCAAATCTCGCGTGCTCTTAAATTTAAACGACACACGCCAATAATTGAAGTAACAAACATCGTTCATACAATCAATGAAGGAACGCCAGCTGATCGAATGAAGTAAGATTTAGATTGTTCGCAATGTAAAATGCAAGCCGATTGTTTATCTAACTTTGTATATCCTGCAACAACGCAATTGACCGCCTACTAGTAGCAGTACGTGGTTAGTTAAAAACATAGTTTATAATAATTATATACTTCGGGCATAAACAAAATTGACTGATTTTACTTTTTAATGGTTTATTGTTATAAAATTTGTTTTGCGTTAAAATATAAAAATATGTGCGTTTGATTTGTGATGGTGGAAGTATGACTTTATGGCTACGAATGAGACTTTCTTGTAGTATGTTCATAGATCCTGGAGTTAATTCTCGCCTGAGTGGCTAATCCTTTTTCACATAATGTTGTTCTCGGGCACGACTGTCCCACTCACAAATAAAACATGGATACTTTGTGTTTCCGCTTTGTTGACGTAATAAAATACTGGTAATAAATACTGGTAATAAAAGACAGCTTTCAAACTCCTCACTGATGAATCAATAAATAGTCACCAGTCACTAGCTATATATTGAACACTTTAATACTCATTTATCAGTCCTTCAACACCATTGCAATAAACCAAACCCTTTGCTTTAGAGAAGAATTTCCGGAATGGGCGATGTTGATCACGATAAAAATTCAATTGAGTACCTGGGGCTAAAAAATTCTTCTCTTTTAATCTAGAAGCTACGAGTTCAGAACTTTCTTTCGAAATTTTGTATGAGATTGAACGCAAGAATTAATGTTGGGAAGCGAACATTTTACAAGTTATTTACATATATTCAGATAATATTTCAGTTACATTTTTTGATTAGACCAAAATTGAAAAAAACAGAGAAAATTCTACGTTCATGTACGTACCCAAGTCAGAGGTCAATTGTAACTTTCAAGGTCAGTTAGAGGTTATTTGAAACTGACAAAGTTTTCCAAGAGATCAGTTTAATTCCTTAATTAAATTTCAACGAGGAATACAATGGTGACCTTCATTTTGACTTTGAAGTTGAACTTTATGGCTTGTTAAAGGTCAAGTTTTTTTTTTAAATGGAAACCTTCTTTTTTGACACCTGCAATCGATAGAGTGGAAAATTCTACGTTCAGGTACGTACCCAAGTCATAGGTCAATTGTAACGGTCAAGGTCAATTAAAGGTTATTTGAAATTAACAAAGTTTTCCAAGAGGTCAGTGTAATTCCTGAAGTAAATTTCAACGATAAATTCATTGGTGAGCTCTGTATTGATCTTGGTTAAAGCGTTTTGAATATTGTAAAATCATAAGGAAATTTTTCATTAAAAGTTCCAGGTGTTCTGGTGAGAGTTCTGTTCCTCTTTGAAGAGTTATACAGTCCTATACCGTTTTTAGATACCTAAGTTAATACCGAAGGCGATACCATAAGTCCTATGCCGGTTTTCCATACGAATATTACGAATCGAAACTAAATTTTCGTATTACGAGTACATACTTACTATCTTTCGCTAAAACATTATTATGGCGCCAGCTAATCTTTTGGAACGAGAAAGGGTGTTTGTATTAATGATGCGTGGTTAGGGAGATCGAGTTCGATCTTATGATTAAGTTCATTTGCTTTTTAATCGTGCTTTTCGTAATAGAGAAGGGTTAAATCCTGTCTCAAAATCAGCAATTGAAAGAACTGCAAGGCGCTTTATGAATCATGGATCTATCAAGGACTTTCAGAGAACTGGTCGGCAAAATCTGCAGGATCTGAGGGGATGCAGATGGACATAGCCCAAGCA
The DNA here is from genome assembly GCF_010883055.1 of Belonocnema kinseyi. NCBI lineage: Eukaryota > Metazoa > Arthropoda > Insecta > Hymenoptera > Cynipidae > Belonocnema > Belonocnema kinseyi. Next base: position 157,388,291 of record NC_046658.1, on the reverse strand, counting down.
TTTGTTGAAAACCCACACCTTGGTTTACGTCGAGCTAGTGATGAGCGTAACGTTGCTCCTGAGACAGTGCGAAATATTTTAAAAAGCATTAATTTCCATCCTTACAAAGTTTATCTGGTACAAGAGCTCAAGGAAGACGATCCTGATCATCGGGTTGAATTTTGTGAAATTATGATGGACAGAATTGATAGAGATCCTCTTTTATTGTCCAATGCAGTATTTTCAGATGAATCTACTTTCACTTTAAAATGTGAAGTTAACAGGCAAAATTGTTGATATTGGTCCGACACAAATCCTGATTGAATGTTGGAGAGTCACACACAATATCCACAAAAGATTAATGTTTGGGCCGATATCTTGAATGATAAATTGATAGGCCCTTTCTTCATCGATGGTAGTCTCAATGCCCGTGCATATGAAGAGCTTCTCAGAAACCAAATTTTATCAAGAATAAGGGAGATTACAGGCGATAATTTTCAAAATATTTGGTACCAGCAGGACGGAGCGGTAGGGAGGTTCGATCATATTTGGATACTCAGTCAACGCAACCGCAAAGCTTAGATGAATTGCAGCATCGGTTTGTGCAACAGGCTACTTTGATTTATAGGGAGATGATTCGTAATGCTGTAACTCATTTTTACAATCGCATAGCTTTTTGTCAAGAAGCTCAAGATTTTCAGTTCCAACATCTTCACTGAAGCGTGAGAGGCAAGGGGACTCACGCTAATCAAGCACCCCGAAACGTGAGAGGCAAGGAAACTCACGCTAATCAAGCACCCCAAAGGGAACAGAATTTACTACGTCCACGTCGTTGTTCCTAGGTAATGCTAAACGTAAACTTAAACTGTTGAAAAAAACCTTGAAAAAACCTTGAAGATCATGACCAAGATCAATACAGAGGTCACCAATGAATTTCTCGTTGAAATTTACTTCAGGAAATGCACTGACCTCTTTGAAATGAAGGTCAAATTCAAGGTCACAATCAAGGTCACCATTGAATTCCTCGTTGAAATTTACTTCAGGAATGACCTTCACTTTTTTGAAAAATATTTTACCTGAGCAAATATCCAAGCGTCCCGGGACTTTTTAGACACCCTATATATATATAAAGAAAATATATGTAAATAATTTTGGTGTGAATTGGTACTGAAATTTTCTTTACTAAATAGAGACATTAATTAACCTAGAAGATTTTCAAGTTATGTCCACTTGAAAAAATTCACCAAGATAATTTTTAAAAATCTTAATGAAATCTATTAAAAATAACGTTTTAAGGAAATCGTAAAGACAAAAATACAAATTTTTTAAAATGATATAACTTTTAGAAGATTGGTCTATTTAACAAATTTAATGAGAATAGTTTATATACATATATATAATTACAAATTTGTCATCAGGACAACCGCAGGATTTCGCCGGGAGCGGGTGCTAATCTGGAAAATTGCATCCGCTCCCAGCGAAATCGCGGTAAAATTTCAGCCACCATCACGTCTCACGACCGTGAGATATGTGGTTACAGTCTGTAACGGAATCAATACGACGATCTGGAAAAAGTTTCGTGCACCCTGAGAACACGGAGTGATCCAAGAGATATAAAGTTTCAGTATATGCGGCATTTCCCATTCTCGACAATTAACTCGATTTCCCTAGGAGCATTTAGAGGAGTGATATTTAGGTTAATGCCGTAAGAGTGACAAAGATGGTAATAAAGCACTCTTAGTGCCGCATTGTGCCTTTGGCTGTGGGTCGTTTCCGCATGAGTTGAACAACTAGATAGTATGTGAGCTTAATGCTCGGGGTGTGCATGGCACGCCCTGCAGCTATCATCAAGAATGTCTTGGCTCAAAATGTGGCGACGGTATGTTAAGGTGGAAATGACGCCGTCTTGGCATGCCAAAATGAAAACCTCCGTACCAGACTTCAATCCGGACGATTTAAGGAAAGCAAAAGTTAACTCACACGCCATTGACTGATCCTCCACATTTCTGTGAAAGATAGCGTGCATTCTCTTATCGAGGAGCTGTTCACGACTGTACTCCAGATAGACGAGATTTGATGCATTTTGCTCACCTCTAATACTGAAGTTAAGTCCGAGTGTTTCAGCAGCCTCCTTCGCTGCTTTGTACAGAAACGCTCCTTTGCCCACTTCTTCGTGATTCCTGACCATTTTAAGAAGAGGGTCTCTTCCATTTGCAACTCTATGTGCTGTGCCCAGAATAATCCTCTTGTGAAGACATTCAAGACTCAATATTCCGCGACCACCTTGACGGCGTACGATGCACAGTCGCGCTACAGAAGACTTAAGATGCATTCTTTTGTTCATGTGCATAAACTTTATTGTCCCGATATCAAGGAATCTGAGCTCGTTCTTCGTCCATGGAACTACTCCAAACGAATAGAGTACTACCGGACGGCAAGCATGTTCGTTGCAGATACTTTGTTCCTCACCGACAGATCGGAAGAACAAATTTGTCGGATGAGACGTTTGTATCTGCTTCGAAGAGTATCCTTTATTGATGTCACATCCAAAATGCGGCTCTGTGGCACGCCCAGGTATGTATAAGTCTCTCCAGCTCAAAGGTGTCGTATAGCGTTTCTGTAAACGCGCTCAGGATCTTCAAGGATGCCATTAAGTTTTCCTCGCTTCAAGTAAACCTTGACGCATTTGCCTGACCCAAATTCCATTGCAATTTCCTTAGTATATCGTTCGACAATCCTTAGAGCTAGATGTAGTTGCTCTTTGTTTTTAGCATAGATTTTAAGATTGTCATTGTAAAATACATGAGTGACTCATGGTGTCGCCCTAAAAGACACCTCTCTTAAAGGTGATCTTGTTAGTTGTCACACGATTTCTTCCAGATAAGATAGTAAATCTGGCTTTTCAAAGCGGCATCAGTCTCTCTATGCACCTAACGATTTGCGGATGAACCTTTAAACTTTCCAAAAGACAGATGATAAGTTTATGGGAAGTCGAATCGAAAGCCTTCCGATAATCAAACTACGCCTTTCTGTGAGCCTCGTTGTTCATATATTTCTTGCCACACAGATTCAATTGCCGGAACAATCCTATTATTTAGGATAGCTGTGAATATCTTATACAGTGTGTTTAGACAAGTGATTGGCCTGTAATTCTTCGGGTCAGCTAAGTTGCCTGTTTTTGGCAAGAGTATTGCGAGCCCTTCCACCAACCACTTTGGAATCGGCTCTTGCGACTCTAAACATGAGGTGAAAATACGGGCCAAATGCTGATGGGTTGAAGGAAACTTCTTCCACAAGAAATCTTGGTACTATCTAGTCCCGGAGCGGAAAAGTTCTTCATCCCTCTTAATACTTTTTCAACCTCCTCGGTAGTGATGGGTCAGAGAGAAACTGTTGATTTTCTCTGACCCATCTCTCCCTCCGCTCTAGACTTCTCTTAGCGTCAGATAGTATCCGTATTCTCTCAACAATATGCTGCTTGATGGTCAGCAGCTTTGACTTGTTAAGTGTGTGGTAACGGGTCCGGAGTTAGCGCGCGAACTTTCGAATCTTGGCAGTAAAATTCATGCCAGATATGATGTAGTCAATCACACAATGAATGCGAGACACGTACTGTCTTGTCCAGCCTATCTTTATGGCAAGTTGACGCATTCGTCTTTTGGTCTTATGATCAACCGTTGGTTTTGTTTTACGGTTCGGATCGGCCAAAACTCTCGCTGCATTATACGCACAATAATTGATAGCCCAGAGATCGGATTCTTCGGAAAAATGTCCAGCCAGATTTTTAGGCTTGAGAGAAACCCTGGTGTTGATGTTTCTCCATGTCATAAAGCATCGCTCTTTCTCTATTGGATTCCTGCCCGCGGTTAGTCTTAGTGTCGCCTCTCTTTCTCTGTTGCTGGCTTGTTCTAGCTGTGGTAGAGTAGGCGTTCCGCTTACATATCCCCTTTTTCGAAGTAGTTCGGCATGGTTTCGCAGACGTTGCTGCGAAAAGTGCGACAGCTCTGGGTGTTTCTCGAACCACAGAGCATGCAGCCGTGCCATGTAACCCTGTTCAGGGGCCACACTCGCATCGCAACACTCTAGCAAGTAGTGATTTAATTGCTCCGTCCACCTAAAGGTCCCAAGATTCCGCCAATCCATCGCATTGAATCCATTTTCATTGGCTCCCCCAGCTCTAGAGTGGTCGGCATTGATGACTGACCCATTGTCGGGAGCCATGCGCGTTTTGTTGTTTTGAACGGCACTTATTACAATTATGTTTGGTGTTGTCATTGCTGTTCCCACGAGAAGCTAGGGAAAGGGGTTCGTCCATCCTTGTAGAGCCGTGCATGCAAGGATAAGGCTGCGTACTCTGAGAGGTCGCCCGGTATCACAGAGTCACCGTTCTAGACACCTCACCCAGGTGCCATTTAGCATATATATAGAAACTATTCCCATGAAGTTTGTTAAATAGACCAATCTTCTAAAAGTTAAATCATTTTAAAAAGTTTGCATTTTTTGTTTTTAAGATATCCTTAAAACGTTATTTTTAATAGATTTCATTGAGAATTTTAAAAATTATCTTGGTGAATTTTTTCAAGTGGACACAACTTGAAAATGTTCTAGATTAATTAATGAAAGTAGAGTTGTTTCAAAACAGACGTTTGAAGAAACGGAATCAAAGCCTACAGATTAATGTCTTTATTTAGTAAAGAAAATTTCAGTAATGGAATTCAGGGTATCGGGCTAGGATAAAAGCAGAGTACAGAAAATCTTCATACTTTCTAAGTAGAGGACAAATTGATTAATGTATTAATTAGAAATTTAATTAGCAATATAGCTGATGAATATTCTACTGCATCATTGAGTTATACAGAAAACTTGATTATGATTTTTTTAAAAAACTTCTCACAAGGAAGTTTTTACTTGTTTAAACTTTTTTAGATAAACGTAATGCTCAAATACTTTGTGGAACAAATTGCGCAATAGCTTAGAAAGTATTTTTTAAATTGTTGCAAATAAAGAATAAAAATTTTATCTTCAACTGTCAGAACCATAATACTGTGAGGAACATTTTCTCTAAATTTTATTAAGGAATTCCAAAAACTATGTCGATTTGAGCATAAGGTAAAGACAAAAATTAAATTAAAAATTAGGTTCTGAAAGAAGTCGTTTTTTGCCATTGCTTAAAAAACTAAAAAAGATAAGATTTTCTTGTCAGGGCAAAATAGACAGTATAATATCTAGATTTCTTTTTCTGAAACCAGCCTTCTTTAAACATCGGTTGTGTGCTCACTCATACAAAATTCGAATGAAAAATAAAAAATTCACATTGATAACAAAAACTTTCAGTTGCAGATTTAAAAGCCTTTAAAGAAATATGGTCTTATTTTTACTGTTCGTAACTAAAATATAATAATGAATGATTGTGGAAAAATTAATAGTGAATTGAACATAAAAAACTTTTAAATCAAAACTTATTTTAAATTACACAATATCCAGTGGTATGACACGGGTGATATTTAAAGGAACTTAATACATTTTTTAACATTTAGGAAATGTAAATAAATATAATTCTAAATGTTAGAAATTATTTTTGACACGCGTTTCAAAAAATGTATTAACGCTGTGATAAACTTATGGTTTAGACACGTAATAATCTATAAAGTTTTGCGATTGATTCCGCTGAGGTTACTGGACATTCCGCGATTTCTTCTGCGGTTAATTCTTCAACCGCGCCGCTGTTCATATTTATTTTTACGCGTTCTGACATCCCTAACATAGATGTAAATATTGGACGAAGAATCTTGTTTCTGCTTGATGTTTTTCCTAATACTGCATATACGTCGCCATTGGACTTTGATAAGACAAGTTTTTCTCCGGCCGGCATAGGCTCCAGGACACGATTTTTTGTTTTCAATTTAATTTGTTTATCTGGAGGAAAAGCGTATCTTCGGAGTTCGTATATTTGATGCGGATACTTGTAGGGAACAAGTCGAATAAACGCAAGCTCTTCAAATTTAAATCCAAGTACAACGGGAAAAGTTTGCCTTAGAGTAGGAGGCTTTGATCTGCCATGAAGAGGTGGTTCGACAGATGGTGCAGACCCGGGAGAAGGTTGAGGCATAGCAGAAGGAAGAGTCGTTTCGAGACAATGTCTACCAGGAGATGCAGAAGAAGGTCCACAGTGATGAATATCAGGATTTGGGTCACCATCAGGCAAACCCTTGGACTCTGAACTTAATCCTGAAAAAAGAAGTACAGGATTACGTTGTTGTTTTAGATACTTGCCCAAGCGTCTCTTCGTACATGCCGAGTTGAAAATGAGGTTGTAATTGTGGGACACAATTCCATAGAAGCCTATAACTCAATCTTTTTTAGCAATTTGCGAAAGGATCTTTTAAACAAATAAATATATTTAAAGATTATCTACTTATTCAAAAAATAGAAATAGAAGAGTTGTAAAAAATACATAGTTTAAATAATTATAATTCAAAAGTTTTTCAAAGTCTCCCAGTTCCTTTTTCGACATATTTTGATGTCTTCTAAACTTTAAATTATTTGAAAGTAAAGTTAAACCCAAGTTACTTAAAATTTTCCAAGATATTTTATTGTAGAAATTAATTTTTTTTTTTGAATTGGTACCCAATATTAAAAATTCATTTACCATTAAAATTTTCTCTTTCATCAACAGTGTTTCAAAGCAATAAAAATATTTATTATGAACCTAAATCACTCACAGTACCTTCCCATCTATAACGAAAGTCTGGGAATAGGATTCACGATAGGTGAGTTTCCCTACTGAATTAGAAATTTTTTTTTCGATTTTAAACTTAAAGAAATAATGCCTATCACGAAATACTCGGGAAAGGTATGAAAGTGTTCCCTTACAAAACGATTTCAACTGAAGTTGTAGTTTTCGAGAATTGCTTGCCATTTATTAATTGAAACTGTCTTATCAAGTAGGTTACATTGCGTTTCAACATTTTGTGAATTTTCACAACATTCGTGTTAAGCGACAATAAATTAAAATTCAAATGCAACGAACAACAAAAATTACATCTTAAGCCGTCTAAACTGTATTTAAATCTTTTTAAATTGAAAGTGTACGTTTAAAAATGGAAAATTTAGTATACAAAAGATTTTAGAATTACGCATTGTAAACTGAATACTTTCATAATTGAAAATTTTAAAAGTAACTTAACATAAAAAATTGAAGTCAAACTTATTATTAATGGCACAATATTAAGTGATATGAAATTTGTGATCTTGAACGTAATTTTTTATAGATTTTTTGAAAACATTTCTGAAATGCAGAAAAATGCAATTGTAAATATAAAAAGTTATTCTGGAACATTAATTTATAAAAGTATGTGCATAAAAGCATGGTTGTGTACGCACGTATTACTCTATAACTCTTCGAGATTAAATCGTGGGAGGATACTGGGCATTCCGCGATTTCTTCCGCAGTCAATTTTTCAACCATGCCGCTATTCATGTTTATTTTCACACGTTCTGTCACCCCAAGAGCAGGTGCGAATAATCCACGAAGAATTGTGTGCCTGCATGATCTCTTTTCCAACTTGGCGCAGACGTCGCCATTGGACTTTGATAAGACAATTTGTTCTTCGGTTGGCATAGGATTTAGGACACGACTTCTTGTTCTCAGTCGAATTGGTTTATCTGAAGGAAAAGCGTATCTTCGGAGTTCGTATACCCGCTGGGGATTGTTATAGGGAATAAGTCGAAGATGTGTAAGATCTTCAAATCTAAATCCAAGTACGCTTGAAAAAGATTGCCGGAGAGTAGGAGGCCTGGACCTCTGATGACTAGGTGATTCGGGAGTTAGTAGAGGCCTGGCAGAATAATCAGATGTGGCAAGAGAATGAGTCGTGCCTGGACAATGTCTGCCAGGAGAAGACGAAGAAGGTCTATAGCGATGAACACCAGAATCAGGGCCGTCATCAGGCAAACGCTTGGACTGTGAACTTAATTCTGAAATAAGAAATAGAGGATTAAATTTTTGTTTTAAGTATGTGACCAATTGTATTTTGGTACTTCAGGAGTTATAATTGAGGTTTTAACAGAGGAGCTCAATTGCATAAACGCCTATAATTTTGTCTTGTTCAACACCTTTGATGTATGGAAACTTTTAAAACAAATTGCATTTTTAAGAGTATACATCCTTTTGGAAAATTAAATGTGACACGTTTTTTGACAAAGAAGTTGCAGCTTCTGCCGTTTTCACAATTTTTGAAAATATAAATTTTTGCTTTTGCTGCACAACTGTAAAAACAATTGACATCAAAAGACATTTCGTACACAAAGTCCGAAGGAACCCATATCTTGTGTCAGAAAACCTTTCGAAGGTTTACTCACTGAGAAATCTGGAAATGTAAAAACTACGAATGTGGCAGTCTCGATCGAATTCGTATAGAGTGTGCTAAGATTTCTTTGGGATTTCTGGGAATGCCCAGATTTCCAAAACTTCTCGTTATCGGGACTCGTCAGGAGAAATCAGACTCGGCTAAGCTCGTCAGCGTATTGATAAAATCAGTCGTTTTTTAAACTGACCGAGGCAGCGTGTGCATTACGAACGTGCGAATGTCTTAATTCTTCGTGGTGTGAATGCTCCATGCTTGGCGAAATATTTCCAAGATTGCTAAGAGTTTCAATATACCTCAAACAGTTCTTCTAAGATTTTCAGCGTAGAAGCCTGAGATTTCTTAGTGAATAGCTTATCGGAAACTTTCATACTGCCAAGATTATTTTTTATTGCGGGTATATGGTACCCTGACATTAGCGTCAGATTCACACTTTTTCCCTGTGTTATTTAAAATTATAAATTTCTACCTGAAAAATGTATAAATGATACATTCACAGCATTGAGATTATGGGGAGGCTATCGAATTTTTAGACACAAAAAACGTTCAGTGTGAAAGCTGTTTATAAAAGTATAAATACATCATCGCATGATTGACGCATCATCAGCAAGAAGTCAGTGGAAAGATATTTTCACTTTATTCTGCAAAAAAAATTGAGCGTATTCATTCCGACGATTTCAAACTGTTTATTTGTATTCTAAAATGGTTTAAATAATTGAAAGTGACAAGATAGTTTCACATACTTATAATACATTACTTATAATACATTATGGTACAAATAATAATTAGAAATTATAAAAAAATATTCTCCTTCATGAATTTGTACACTGAAACCGCGCTTATATCCGCCGTCCAAGAACGTAAACATTCACGTATGTCCTCCCGGGAGGAGATTCCACCAATGATGCTCAGAGAAGGAAAATGGCCGCGCTGCGCTCCGATGGGTTTGTTTGTCACGCGGTACACTGTGCAACGCGTTGAAATGGTACATACGTGCGAATAAAAGAGCCGCGCATTGGAAACTCAACACTTTTTATTTCTTGATGGCGATTTATTTTAAATAATTAATTTTGTACTAAGCGCATTTACTCTTGAAAAGTAAACTAACTTTATAAACAGCTTTCCCGCTGGAAGTATGCTGTTGCTCAAAGTTGAACCAAACCCCAATGAGCTCAAATATATAAGTGCGTGATCTTCGGATGAAGGATAAGTCTCGATATTTTTCTTTGTTTTCTCAGTTTTTCGTCATAGTCACGAACTCAGTCAAGTGACTAATGAGTTGAGGATGTTATAGGGGATATGGGTGTAAAATGGCCAGTGCTATATTATGACCAATCTTCAATAATACATTTTTGGTTGGACTTTAGGCATAATATTATGTAGATTCCCACACCCCACCACGCGGCGCAGTGCGACGAGACGATCAGGCGATGCGATGGTGAAAAATACAATCAGTCAGCTGCCATGCAAAGTGTAAACTTGTGGTAAAAAGTACAATTTTGGTTACTGTAACTTATTTTAATTGCCAAGAATACCTTTCGATTTACAATTAATTTAAATTTTTGAAGGTGAAGCCAATTTTTATATAATTCATAACAGCTCTAACGCAATATCAAAAGTGTGGATATAAACTTTCTAGCGTCGAAATTCAATATTTTTTATTCAGGCGCACTACATTATTCATGCGCATTACATAAAAAAATTGGTTTTTAAGGTTAAACCTAGAATCGAAGCCTATGACAAACGATAAAGGGCTCTGTTTTCGGTAAGCCAACTTATGATTATGTACGCTAGTAGTAAATTCAGTATTTAATTATTTTGAATATTAATGCAGCTTTAAAAATGACTAAATAAAAAAAAAGAGTTAAAGGGCAAAATCATTACGTTTTCTTATATAAAACCCTTAATAAATATCGATATCTCTGAGGCTTATTAGCATTCACATTAGCATTGCGTATTAAGAATGAGGAGAAACTTTTACTTTATTAAATATTGTTATTATATCATATTTCCAATATAAAAAAGTTATCCCTATAAAAAATACTGTGAGAAATTATTCAATAACTTTACTAAGAGTTACCTAATATTTAATATTCAAAAGTAATCTTTTTTTCAATTCTAAACTGGCCGTTTTAGAACCACTTGCCCTAAATCAATCTTATATGATGTTTGGAATCTTTTTCGATGGTGTTGTAGGTATAAAATTTGTAACAGAATTGTTACTATAAAATATAACTTGGCACGGCCGGGCACGAAAGAGTTGCTGAGGCGCATTCGATATGGACCGTAACCTCCCGACGGGTCCCGAAGTAATAGGCGACGCAACGTCCCGTCGTCAGTCTTGCTCGTTCGCTCGCCAGGAGTACTAATCCTCTCTCACTATCATTTTCGTGAGTGCTCTATGTGCCACTCCAGGATCGGTCCCCGAGGAACCTCGCCACGACAGAAGGACTCGCCACAGTTCGTCAGGGCGACCGTACGCTCAAGGACGTCGTCCTCTACTTATTTACTCGGCTCACACCAGGCCACCGGCCAACTATGTAAGTGGCAATAAATGTCGCTTTATTTTTAACTAAACTCCTTGTTTCATTGTGTCTCTAACAGTCTCTCGGATTCCCGTGTCGCGATTTCCCTCCTTTGGTCTTGTCTTCGTAATAAAATGGGAGCGTGGTGAAGTTTGGAGTTCGTCTTTTAACGCTGTTATATAGTACTTAAACAGCGGCCGTGAGCATTGGAGGTGACAACCATCAACTCCCGATGCTTTTTTAGTGCTACCATTTGCGACTCCACAGGTTTTTACTTGCTTGTTTTTGTTGTAGGAAAGAAAGTTTCATACAATGTGACGTGTGTTTATTAAAACTACGTTCTGAGCGGCTGTCAGTCTCCTAATGACCCCTAAATGTTTAAGATGTTCAGTGCAACTTACGTTCACGTTGTCTGTAGTCTAAATCACAAAAGGATGAATAGATGCATGTTTCAAATTTCTCTGTATTGGCTTTACATCATACCTTAGCTCGCTATACTTATGGATATGGGTTGTACAGGTTTCTCGCAAACTTCGGTTAAGCACACAGGCAATGACGATGATGCAGTCTCTTTCACTTTTTTCTCGTATCGCTATGTCAGGTTGATTAGCTGAGATGAAATGACCTGGCCGAACAATAATATCCCCTTATAAGATGTTCTCCTTGTTTTCTAAAACGGACATGTGAATGTATTCGCAGAAAGACATTCATTCTGTTAAGTGTCCTACGTAAGTCCTAGGCAAGTTGTTGATGTATAATGCCGGTCGCATCGTTATGTCTGTGCGTATATTCTCTCTCCGCCATCATGCGATAACCATCAATAATGTGCTCGATGGATTCGTTGGCATCTCCACATGATCGGCACAAGTCAAGCGCCTGTTGCAGTGATCCCAGATCTGAAACGAGACATGGTCCAACACTATCAAAGGTCTATGTTCGTGTGAACATAGTAGGAGACGATGTAAATGACTTGGTTGCGCGCGCAACACATTTCTCCTCTTCTGAATTTCAAACTCATGGGTGCACGATTGCCGGTCGGAACACTTCAGCAGTTCTATTTATATCTCTATCTGCTTTGAAATAAAATGAAGAGATTGAGATTTTAATATTTCCAGATTTCGATGCTGGGCTGGCGATTCTCATGATTTGAATACTTCGCGCGCCTCTTTATATGCGTATATTTTGAGGTTACGTTATTTCAAGTATAAAATATAAATTACATAAATATATACGCATATTATTCATGATGATATTATAATTATGTTATATTATAATATCTTATTTATACCCTGATCCGCATTTGAAAGAAATTAAAGAAATTGGCGATTTTGGAATTCATCTCGTTTGGACAAAAACTCAATTATTTGATTGAAAAATTAATTATTTTGTTGAAAATGTAACTATTTTGTAAAAAAAGTCCCCTTTTCTATCAAAAGTTCATCTACTTTGTTAAAAAATCATGTATTCGTCTTTCTTTGTAGAAATTAAATTATTTTATGGAAAATTTATTCTTTTTGATTAAAAATTACATTTTTCGGTAGAATTATCAACTGTGAATATTATTTGATTGCAAAGTAGTTTTGTTGTAAACTAGTAGTTTTTGTTGTAAACTATTTGTCTTTAAATTGGGTTGAAAATTCAGCTTTTTGTATATAATACTCTTTTTTAATTTAAAATTAAATAATTTCGTTGAAAATTAGTTTTTTTTTCTCGTTCAATTCAATTATTTATCAGAGTTTTTATCTGGAAATTGAACTATTTCATTTTTGGTTGAAACTTTATCCTGTACATTGTATTAGTTAAAACACCAATTATTTGTTAAAAAATTAATTTATTTGTTTTCGATTATGATTTTTTTAATTGAAAGAATTTTAAATTAAATGCTTTAAATTTAATTTAAGGTATTAAAAATGGAAAAATAATTGATTTTACAAGATGATTCTGATCCGTTTAAAATTAAAGAATTAATAGATAGTTTATCAAATTATTTTCAATTATGACTTCCAATATTATTTTAGTCTACAAAAATTTTATTTTCAACCCATTCGATTTGAAATTTTTTCATTAAAAAAAGAAAATTTCGTTAATTATCAGCAACATTTGACCGTTCATTTCAAACAATCCATTACAAACAACTGTTAAAAACCATACAAATTTGAAAAGAATGGTTCGAAATAGAAAGCCTTGAATTGTTAAATTTGTAATGAGCTAAATTTTAAGTTTAAATGATACAATTTTAATTTAAGAAAAGATTCAAAATTAATTTAAAACTTGAAATTATTTCAAATAATTTTAAGCCCGATATAGATTTCATAAGATAAAAAATTAAGCTTTTTGAGAATTGTAAAATATTTAAAAAGAATAACAAAAATTATTGTGATTTCTAAGAAAATTGAAAATGATTTTTTATTTCGAAAAATTAATTTTAAGTGAGCATTTGAAAAGATTTTAGAAAATTAAAATAAGAATCAAGACGATTTTTAGGGCAATTTTTTTATTTTGCAGTAATCTTAGGAAAAAAATCTAATTAACAAAATATATCAATTTTCAACCCAAAAGTTTACTTTTTAACAAAATAAATTAATTTTATATCAAATAATTGGTGTTTTAACTAATACAATGTACAGGATAAAGTTTCAACCAAAAATGGAATAGTTTAATTTCCAGCTAAAACTGTGATAAAAAATTGAATTAAACACGAAAAAAACTAATTTTAAACAAAATTGTTAAATTTTCAAAGGAAAAGGTGAATTTTCAAACAAAAAGAATAGGCCTGAAGTTCGAGACGTCTGACATAGACGGTTTCACACTAATTTTTTTTTTCTATTAATTTTTTTAAACTTTTTTTTGCATAGAAATGTAGGGGAAGGTTAAAAAAACACAGTCTCACTTTCGGGGTTTCCAATTTTTTCTTTAAAAAGAAATGAGAGAAAAATCAAATTGTTTCCTGTAAATATTAATTTTCTATTTAAAAAAATATATTTTACTCCTTTTTCAAATACTAATATCGACACACCGCATTCACGAGGTGTGAAGACAAAGTCAAAAATTATTGTTCTATTATCAAAAAAGTGTCCAATTCGACAAAACGGGCCTCACCAATCGTGTCGATGCCCTTATACGGTCCATTTTGACATTGAATTAATCAAATAAGACATTTTTTAATATCATATTTTTAAAGATATTTTCGAGAGGAAAGATAATAAAAAAGAAAATCAAAAATCGTATGTTCGGATGTGGGCCAAATCACACCAAACGTTGCCCTGAAATCATGTCAATCCACATATACGATCCATTTTAGAATAGAAATGTTCAAATGTGACATTTTTAAATCTGAGATTTTCAAAGCTACTGTCTAAAAAAATGAAAAGAAAAAAGAAAATCAAAAATCGTATGTCCGGATGTGGGTCAAATCTGATCAAACGTTGCCCTGAAATTATGTAAATGCACATATACGGTCCATTTTAAAAAAGAAATTATAAAATGTGACATTTTTAAATCTGTGATTTTCAAAGCTACTGTCTAAGCATATGAAAAGGAAATCAAAAATCGTATGTTCGGACGTGGGTCAAATCACACCAAACGTTGCCCTGAAATCATGTCAATGCACTTATACGGTTTATTTTACAATAGAAATTATAAAATGTGATATTTTTAAATCTGAGATTTTCAAAGCTACTGTCTAAGCAAATGAAAAGAAAAAAGAAAATCGAAAATCGTACGTCCGGATGTGGGTCAAATCTGATCAAACGTTGCCCTGAAATTATGTAAATGCACATATACGGTCCATTTTAGCATATAAATAATCAAATGTGACATTTTTAAATCTGTGATTTTCAAAGCTACTGTCTAAGCAAATGAAAAGAAAAAAGAAAATCAAAAATCGTATGTCCGGACGTGGGTCAAATCACACCAAACGTTGCCCTGAAATCATGTCAATGCTCATATACGGTCCACTTTACAGTAGAAATTATAAAATGTGACATCTTCAAATATGAGATTTTCAAAGCTACAGTCTAAACAAATTAAAAGAAAAAAGAAAGAAAAAATCGTATGTCCGGACGTGGGTCAAATCACACCAAACGTTGCCCTGAAATCATGTCAATGTACATATACGGTCCATTTTACAATAGAAATTATAAAATGTGATATTTTGAAATCTGAGATTTTCAAAGCTACTATCTAAGCAAATGAAAAGAAAAAAGAAAATCAAAAATCGTATGTCCGGATGTGGGTCAAATCACACCAAACGTTGCCGTGAAATCATGTCAATGCACATATACGATCCATTATGTAATTCATATAGGAGTGTTTTAGAATAAATAAACTTGCATTATGTAAATTACACCCAGAATTCAATTACATAACCTTCCAATATATAATTAATGTATGTTACCTATTTTTAGGAACATGAATTTTTATTTTCATTTAATTTAATATTTTGGAAAAAGTAATTAGCTAATAATTAATTAATTATTCTACAATATGAGAAACCTTAAACTATAATTTTCATTAAAGCATTCAAATGATTTGTACTTGATAGCTTTTCACGTTCGTTTTTTTCGTTATGTTTTCGTTCATTTCCAATGACCGTTGAATTTGTTTTAGCTTCGACGGGACGTTCCGCAGTACTCAACTTATTTCTTTTCAAAGATGGGTAGGTTATACTTCTTGAGGCTCAATTCGATGACCTCCCAGCCGAAACTTGAAATTAGGGTTAATTTTCAATAATTTCTCAATTTGTTTTTCCTCGTCAGCTGCCTTATCCTCTTGGCTGTTCGGCGGCCCGAAGACGCCGCAAGCTGCGGATGTTACACAAGAAGTGACCTTAGAAATAAAAAAATGCGGAGAAGGAACAACTCCTGAAAACAAACCATCATCCAAACCAAGGACGCATCTGAATAAGAATGGAAAAAGGAGGCAAATGAGACGCCTACAGCAAAAGTAAGAATATTTACGCTTACTTAACTTAATTCTTTTTTAAAATATGTATATTAATTTAAAATTTTTTGTCTTTCTATTGCAGGAATTTGGCCAAGAAACACACGGCCGATAGGTCTCGCCGACGTGAGGAGTCTTTCGCGTCACCAACGTGGCCACAGCCAAGCCAGCAGCAAAACTGGCCAAACGTGCGCCAACAACCGAACTGGCCACAAGCGCATGAAAGGAATTTGCCATACAGACTGCAAATTCCACAGCAGGGATTTTGCCACCTGCAGCATCCCCAGCCAATCCATCATCATGGCACCCCACCCGCACATTATACACCCTATGCAGCATTTTCACCAGGGTGGATATCGATGATGGGTACGCCTCATCGGTGTGCATCATGTATACCGATGCATTCACCAGCAGGACAACATGTAGCAAATACGTACTGCTGTCAGGCTTGTTCTCCACGGTTTTAAGTGGATAACTTTAATATTCGTTTGTTATTTATTATTATATTTTATTCTTATCTGCGCTGAAATAAGTACCGAAATAGTGATGGGACAGACAACGTTCTGACCGGCATTTACTCGTCATTCACGGGTCACGTGTTTTAAATGGGTAAATGCGGGAAAACTCAAAATGTGGATGAATTACTAATTAAAAGCAATAGCATACATTTTATAGTCATTTTTGCACACAAACTGAATTAAAATATATAAGTTATTTTAAGAAAGAAAAAAGAGACTGTAAATAATAATAAAGTACATGTTCGATGTGCAACATAAACAAAAAATCTCAAGCCTTACGCGGCGTTGTTTAAACACGTACTTTTTAAAAATATTTTTACAATCAAATTTTCTGAAATAAACATAATGTTCAATGATTTCTAGTAGTCAATGTTGTAAAAAGGGCATTTTATTGAATAAACAATGTTTATTCGTTAAGCATCCACACTCAATTTGAAGGAAATAAAAATTTATTTATTTTGTGGACACCCCTCTTCAATCCTTAAAAAATTGGCATGTTTCGATGAGACCCTGAAGTGTGGCGTGCCGGAAAAAATTTTTCATGAAGATTGACTCGAAATATTGATTTTTCATTGAACTCACTTATGCAATTTGTTGGGTAAATTTAAACATTACGTAAATCATGCGATGAATTAAAATGTTACCTTGTATAATGTACCTTATGTAATATAAATAACAGTACTACACGACAGTAGATAATTTTTTAGCCTATAAAGGCGGCACTTATCTTATGTTTTTATTAGTTATCATATAATCCCTATAATATTCTAATAAAAGAAATAAGAAATAATGAAAATTTAGTTGAATAATAAAATATATTACTACCTGGTCTTACAAGTAATAATATATAAATAATATTCGACCCGCAAATCTGCCTTTACACAATTTCTTTTTCAAAGCATTGTAAATGATTTTTGTTTATTCAATTCGCTTAATAATGTAGCTTTTTATAATTTTAATACTGTATATATAGGAGAAAAGAAACTTCTGTTCTGAAAACAGGCTATAAGCATTATGAGTTTCTCATGAAATTACACAACAATGATGCCATTTTATTTGAAGGCATTAAAAAAATGATAGTTTGTTTGAAATATTAGTTTTAGCAGGTTAACCTGTTGACCCGTCATTACTGGTATTACCGGTAAAAATTGGAAAATTTACCCGTCAGACGGGTAAGGTCCCATTTCAATACCGAAGGGTGGCAACTTTTATCAGGGGAATTTCATGCTATGATGTGAACTGGCGAGATACCTGCACACTGGCGGCCAAGCAATAATGCTAATTGTAGGGATCCAAACTTCATTTTTGTTTAAACTTAGAAAAAAATGAGAATTTGATTTTTTAATTGAATATCTTTAAGAACATAGAGAATTATGTAGGCAACCAGTTGCTAAAACGTATTTCATTAAAGGGGGAGCTCGAAACGGGGTTCAAGATGTGACCAGCCTCCTATCACCTAGAGCTTATATGACTTTTCAAAAGTATAGTTGAAGGTGTAACCAACAACGAGGAATTTTCATCGATCGTCCATCAAATAGAGTAATAAACATTGAAATTAAAATTTCAATTTTAAATATTCGGTCATACGATCATTTATTAATAAAATTAGTTTATAACAACGTTTCGGCCACACTTTTGTGCCTTCTTCAGGTTTAAAACATTTTGTGTATTCTAAAATTAATAATATAATGATAATTAATAAATAAATATTTAAAAGTCAAATTTTTTTAAAAAAAGTAATCGAAAATTTGTTTTAACAATGTACTTACAATTTGGGTCATAATAAATTTTTTTTTTTGTTGATAAATATTAAATCCATATTTGAGTCAGTGTTTTTCCATTTTCCAATCGAAAAATATCATTTCATAATCACTATTTGTTTAAAA
>NC_046658.1:157368911-157369976 GCF_010883055.1 Belonocnema kinseyi | reverse complement strand
TTAAAAGAAAAAAGAAAGAAAAAATCGTATGTCCGGACGTGGGTCAAATCACACCAAACGTTGCCCTGAAATCATGTCAATGTACATATACGGTCCATTTTAGCATATAAATAATCAAATGTGACATTTTTAAATATGAGATTTTCAAAGCTACAGTTTAAACAAATGAAAAGAAAAAAGAAAATCAAAAATCGTATGTCCAGATGTGGGTTACAAAACAATATTTTAAAAATCCCCAATAATTGTAGAAACTTTCTCCTCCCCCTGACAAAATTCAGTTTACATAAAACATTTGTCAATAAAATCAAATCAATTGAAGATTCTTAACTTGATCGATATTGTGTAGATTTTCTGCCTTCATGGTTTGGAGGGTTGATCTACTGTCGGCAAGGTACAATCTCTGATGATATAGCAGATAAATTAAAAAATTTTAAATAAAAGGCTTTAAACTCTTTCATTCTTTGTTTTCGGGTGTTCTCTCAGTTCACTTTCATAACCTGATTTTCATACTAGAGCGATAATTTATTGAAATGATTCGACAAAAATAGAAAAGCACCGTCAAACAAATCCAAACTATCATTCTCACAATAATTACATAAATAAACCGTTTTCTTGATATTTTTTTAAAGAATTTGTAATGACTCAACATGACAAAAGTCATATAAAGTAATAAACATTGAAATTAAAATTTCAATTTTAAATCTTCGGTCATACGATCATTTATTAATAAAATTAGTTTATAACAACGTTTCGGCCACATTTTTGTGCCTTCTTCAGGTTAAAAACATTTTGTGTATTCTAAAATTAATAATATAATGGAAATTAATAAATAAATATTTAAAAGTCAAATTTTTTTTAAAAAAGTAATCGAAAATTTGTTTTAACAATGTACTTACAATTTAGGTCATAATAAAATTATTTTTTTTTGTTGATAAATATTAAATCCATATTTGAGTCAGTGTTTTTCCATTTTCCAATCGAAAAATATCATTTCATGATCACTATTTGTTTAAAAAAATTATTTTTAATTTCTGTAGTCATACTTAAATAATATGTAGATTATTA
>NC_046658.1:157326138-157368811 GCF_010883055.1 Belonocnema kinseyi | reverse complement strand
CATTTTATAATTTCTACTGTAAAGTGGACCGTATATGAGCATTGACATGATTTCAGGGCAACGTTTGGTGTGATTTGACCCGCGTCCGCACATACGATTTTTGATTTTCTTTTTTATTATCTTTCCTCTCGAAAATATCTTTGAAAATATGATATTAAAAAATGTCACATTTGATTAATTCAATGTCAAAATAGACCGTATAAGGGCATTGACACGATTGGTGAGGCCCGTTTTGTCGAATTGGACACTTTTTTGATAATAGAACATTAATTTTTAACTTTGTCTTCACACCTCGTGAATACGGTGTGTCGATATTAGTATTTAAAAAATTAGTAAAATATATTTTTTTAAATAGAAAATTAACATTTGGCGGAAAAAATTTGATTTTTCTCTCATTTCTTTTTAAAGAAAAAATTGGAAAACCCGAAAGTGAGACTGCATTTTTTTAACCTTCCCCTAAATTACTGTTCAAAAAAAGTTTAAAAAAATGAAATATTTAAAAAAAAATTATTTAGTGTTAAAACGTCTAATTGCTTTACGTTTTCACGTTTGATCAGATTTGAACCACATCCGGACATACGATTTTTGATTTTCTTTTTTCTTTTCATTTCTTTAGACAGTAGCTTTGAAAATACCATATTTAAAAATGTCACATTTGATTATTTCTATTGTCAAATGGACCGTATAAGGGCATCGACACGATTGGTGAGGCCCGTTTTGTCGAATTGGACACTTTTTTGATAATAAAACATTATTTTTTGACTTTGTCTTCACACTTCGTGAATGCGGTGTGTCGATATTAGTATTTGAAAAAGGAGTAAAATATATTTTTTTAAATAGAAAATTAACGTCTGCATGAAAAAATTTGATTTTTCTCTCATTTCTTTTTAAAGAAAAAATTGGAATAACCGAAAGTGAGACTGTGTTTTTTTAACCTTTCCCTACATTTTCATGCAAAAAAAAGTTTGAAAAAATTAATAATAAAAAAAAAAAAAAAAATTAGTGTGAAACCGTCTATGTCAGACGTCTCGAACTTCAGGCCTATACAAAAAGATTAAATTTCTACTAAACAAGGTCAATTCCCAACATAATACATGTACTATAAATATGAATCCTAAATGAGAAAAATTTAATTTATTTAACTATTCTGTTGAAAATATGTTATGTGTGTTGTTGAAAATACATTTTTGAAACTGACAATTAATCTATACCATTTTTGGATAAAAAATCACGTATTTCGTTAGAAATTCGTCTTATTTTGTAGAAATTGAATTGTTTTATGGAAAACTTATACTTTGTGGTTAAAAATTAAATTTTTGGGTTAAAATATTGACTGTAAATATTTTTCGGTTGCAAAGTCGTTTACTTGTAAATTTCTCTAACATTTGTATGGTTTTATATTGTTAAAAATTAATATAATAATTTTTAGGTGGAAATTTGGATTATTCACTTAAAGTTGAAGTACTTAGTATAAAATTAATTTTTTTTTATTAAGGATTCATGATTATGGTTGAAAATTGAACTATTTGCCTTCAAATTAACTTTTTTGTTAAAAATATTACTGTTTTGTACAAAATGCATCTTTTGAGCGTTAAAAGTCAACAATTTGATAGAAAGTTAAACTATTTGGTCGATCATGAAAATTTTGCTTGAAAAATCATATTTTTGGGTTAAAAATTCAGCTTTTTTGTAGATAATACTCTTTTTGACTTCAAAATTAAATAATTTCGTTGAAAATTCACGTATTTCTTTGGAAATTGACCTTGTTTGGTAGAAATTTCATCTTTTTGGTCGAAATATATCATTTAATAACTTTGTTGAAAATTTATTTTTTCGGATAAAAATTATTTATTTTAATCTGAAAATGCAACTATTCTAGGATTGACTAAAAATTAATCGTTTTTATCTGGAAATTGAACTATTCCATTTTTGGTTGAAACTTTATCCTATACACTGTATTAGTTAAAACACCAATTATTTGCTAGAAAATTAATTTATTTTGTTAGAAAGTAAACTTTTGGGTTAAAAATTGATATATTTTGTTGATTAGATTTTTTCCTAAAATTAAAAAACTGCAAAATAAAAAAATTGCCTTAAAAATCGTCTTGATTCTTTTTTTTTAATTTTCTAAAATCTTTTCAAATGCTCACTTAAAATTAATTTTTCAAAATAAAAAATCATTTTCAATTTTCTTAGCAATCACAACAATTTTTGTAATTCTTTTTAAATATTTTACAATTCTCAAAAAGTTTAATTTTTTTTAAATCTTATAAAATCTACATCCTATTTCAAATTATTCGAAATAATTTCAAGCTTTAAATTAATTTTGAATCTTTTCTTAAATTAAAATTGTAGCGTTTAAACTTACAATTTAGCTCATTACAAATTTAACTATTCAAGGCTTTCTATTTCGAACCATTCTGTTTAAATTTGTATGGTTTTTAACAGTTGTTTGTAATGGATTGTTTTAAATGAACGGTCAAATATTGCTGATAATTAACGAAATTTTCTTTTTTTAATTAAAAAATTTCAAATTGAATGGGTTAAAAATAAAATTTTTATAGGCTGAAATAATATTTGAAATCATAATTGAAAATAATTTTATAAACTAATATCTATTAATTCTTTAATTTTGAACGGATTCTGAATCACCTTGTAAAATCAATTATTTTTGAATTTTTAATACCTTAAATTAAATTTAAAACATTTTATTTTAAAATTCTTTCAATAAAAAAAAAATCATAATCTTATTAACCAATATATACGATTAATTTTTAATTAATCCTATAATAGTTACATTTTCAGATAAAGATAAATAATATTTAACAGAAAAAATTATTTTTTAACATAGTTGTTAAATTGTCAACCAATCAGATGAATTTTCAACCAAGAAAATTAATGATCTACAAAAAAAGACAAATTTTAAACAAAATACATGAATTTTCAGCGAAATTATTTAGTTTTAAAGTCAAAAAGACGAATTATCTACAAACAGTTGAATTTTTTAAGTTAAAAATATGAGTTTTCAATCAAAGAGCTAAACTTTCAACCAAATAGTTAAATTTTCAACCATAATTAAAACCTTGTTGAAAAAAACTTATTTTTTATACAAAGTAGTTCAAATCTTAGTGAAATAATCGACTTTCAAACCCAAGAAGATGTACAGTTGACATTTCAACCAAACAGTTGCATTTTTGACCAAAAATGATACATTTTCAATTAAAAAGATTAAATTTCTACCAAACAAGGTAAATTTCCAACAAAATACATGAACTTTCAACAAAATTATTTAATTTCAAATTCAAAAAGAGTATTATCTACGAAAAAGCTGATTTTTTAACCCAATTTAAAGGCAAATAGTTGAATTTTCAACTATAATTATGAATCCTTAATAAGAACAAATTAAGTGAATAATCGAATTTTCCACCCAAAAATTATGATTTTAATTTTTAACAATATAGATGCATTTACAATAAAACGAGTTGGAAACCAAAAAATATTTACAGATAATTTAACCGAAAAATGTAATTTTTAATGAAAAAGTATAAATTTGCCATAAAGAATATAATTTCTACAAAGAAAGAAGAATTTCTAACAAAATACATGATTTTTTAACCAAAAGTGGCATAGATGAATTGTCAGATTCAAAAATGTATTTTCAACGAAAAAGATGAACCTTCAAATAAAAAAATAAAAATTTAAACAAAGTAGTTGAACTTTTGATATAAAAGAGGACTTTTTTCCAAATAGTTACATTTTCAACAAAATAATTAATTTTTCAATCAAATAATTGAGCTTTTATCTAAACGAGATGAATTCCAAAATCGTCAACTTCTTTAATTTCTTTCAAATGCGGATCATGAGAATCGCCAGCATCGAAATCTGGAAATAGTAAAATCTCAGTCTCTTCATTGTATTTCAAAGCAGATCCAGATATAAATAGAACCGCCGAAGTGTTCCGACCGGCAATCGTGCACCTTCGAGTTTTCAAATTCAGAAGAGGAGAAATGGGTTGCGCGCGCAACCCAGTCATTTACATCGTCTCCTACTATATTCACACGGACATACACCTTTGATACTGTTGGACCATGTCTCGTTTCAGATCTGGTATCACTGACCTGTTGATGTAAAACTTGTTTGCAATAATTCCTAGTACTGACAAGTCTGTCCTACATCGCAATTCCGAATCAGATCTAAGTGTTCGATGATCTTCTGAAAACATCTTTCCAACGTAGGATGCACAGCGTATAGTATACAAGAGTTTGCACCTCTAACGCATTTTATGTTACGTTCAAATGCATAGGTAAATCTTTGTAGTTCAGCTGTTCTATTAGTACAAGCAGACAATTTGTGATTTTTAGCTTGGACACAGAATGCCTTTGTATAGGTTCCACATGTATGAACTCTAGTAAAGCATGACCAAAATTCCTTTCAAGTTACTCTATTTTTTCTGCGATATCGCCGTTCATATCATCGTTATTCATATCCGGATGTGTTTCTACTGGGTCGGTATTTGATGATCATTATCCCTAGCACCTATGGCATCAGTTTCATATACATATCTTTCTTTTCATTCTTCTTGGCTAAGACGTTTTTGTGAGATGGTGCCAAAAATGCGATATCAAACATGGTTCTTTTATCTGATTGAAGGAGAACTATGTAAAGTCTCGAGTGTGCAAGAGAAACAATTGTCGAGAATATGAAGCTCCAATATATGCAGCACTTTTTATTCTCAACAATTAACTCTATTTCTCTAGGTGTGTTTAACAGAGCAGCATGGAGGCTAATGCCATAAGAGTGACAAAGATTGTGATAAAGAATTCTTAGTGAAAGTGCAGCTATCATCGGGAATGTTTTAGCTCACATCATGGCGAAAGTATGCTAAAGAGGCACTTAGACCGTCTTGACATGCCAAAGTGAGACCATCCGTGCTCGAATTTAATCATGGTGATTTATTAAAAGCTAATATTATGAAGCAGCGCTCTTCCCCTATTGAATGCCTGCCCGTGGTTGATATCAGTATCGTCTCTCTTTCTCTGTTGCCAGCTTGTTATGGCTGCGGTGGAGTAGGCACTTCGCTTACATAGATCCTCGACCGGATTTGTTCGGCATGGTTTTCGCAGACGTTAATACGAAAAGTGCGAGAGTTCTGAGTGTCTCTTGCACCACAGCGCATCTAGTCGTGCCATGTAACCTTCTCGCTCAGGGGTCATCCTGGTATCATAGCACTCTACCTGTGTTAATTGGCTCTCCCAACTCTAGAGTAGTCGCCATTTTCGCCCGACCCATTTTCGAGTGCTCTGCGCGTTTCATTGTTTTGAAACGCACTTAATACAACTGTATGTGTTGTGATTCACCCCTGCACAGTTGTCCGCAACTGCTTATTAATTACACACTACAACAAGGGTAAGTTACAGAAACGTGAATATACTTTCCCAAAGGATTTTGGTTTGCTGCACCTGGCTTCAGAATTGTTCCACCACGTCAGGTTTTTGAGATATTCAAATGCCGTTGAGTTTGCTTAAATATCTCATTTTTTCTTTGTTCAGGGACACTCCAGGCAAAGCTGATGAATGTTTGCACACTCCAAAGTATTGGAGAGCTCACCATACCAGCTGACGGTAGAATATAGTTTTTAAGTCCTGCACGGCCTTATAAGGTCGTTTTCCTACACCTGGTTGCCCGGTGGAGGTGCTGATTATCGTCGATGGGCCAGACGGCAGCTGTGATTGGTGGCGCTGGCTGACATGGTTTGACGTTTTCAATGGAGTGGAGTAATCTACCGCGCGGAGTGCAGACTGACCGAACTGTCCGCGTGCTTCAGCCTATTTTATTTTGATATATTAGTGACTAACAATATTCAAATTGTCTCAACAATCAATGCCATTTTACAGTACAAAATTTATAACATCTCATTTTGAACGATGCAGATTTTCATTGTGTCTTTATTTGTTTCCCTTTCTCAAAAATGTTGCAATTAATTACTACACAGGAATTCGACCTACTTTTGAGAATCGGAATTTTGGAGTGATGTTTAGATTTATGGAAATAATTCATATTTCTTTCGTGTAGGGACCGTATTAGAGCGTATTAAGTTTAATTTGTTTCCTCGTCACTACTAGATGGCTTTTACAAATAAGATGATAGTAGAAGACTATTTAATCTATTTCGCTGTTTCATACTAGGTACATAAGCTGTGGATGTGTCAGTAAACCCCATTATTTCTGTTAAGATTTTCTGTCGAACATAAATGCTCTTTAATGCGAATGAGTAAATTGAAAGAGCAGTGCTAGGTGCAGTGATCAGTTTAAATGTGCATCAATTATTATTTTGAATCATATTTGTCACAAGATGATTGAACATGTATAGTACATTGTATAAATAAGAAAGGGACATAATTTGGCTGCCCGTAGATGACCTGATCGTTTTTTAAATTTCTAATATGGAAAATTTTCAAAAGCATTTGAAATAATGGCGCAATTTGACCACCCCGTAATAGGTGAGCCAATTAATCGGGTTGAAATTCAACAATATTCACTGGAACGTCGTTTATATCTGCTCTGTGTTATATCCTCCCGCGCTTGTATCTCTGATATAGCTCTCATTTACATCTGTTTGGTATCCACCACTTCGCAGTACCACGTGATAAACAAGCCAATTATCGCGCAGCGCAACAATTACCCCTCCGCTGAGGGGATGTGGTGGGATCCCCTACAGGGAGGATATAGGGGGATGTTTATGTTCTTCGATGCTGGTATAAAAGAGGTTCTATTATAGTAAAACTACGATAGTATATTCAAGAAATACATAAAATCTGATCAAACGGGTAGCTGACTTGCGCATTTTATAGAAAACAAATTAAAGGAATATGACTCATCATATCAAGCGAACTATTTTCCCCTGTATTCAAGAGCTTCCAATGTGTATCCTTAGTTGTCATTTGTCACACAATCTTATCTAATGTCAACGTAGTCATTATGATGGTAGAGCAGTCGAATCTCGATGTCAAAAAATGTCACGCAATAATAAGTGTGGAAGTTTTTACCCTAAAACTTATATTTTTAGAAATTAATAAGAAGTGTAAGACCGCTCTTTGCTCGCGCCGATAGCGAAGACTCCGCTAACAATTTGAGATGTAGGCATAATTATTCCGAGTTAAAAAACAAAATACAACAAAATTCGATATTATGTATAACGGGGTTTTTGAATTCTTTTTTTTTAAATGGTAAAAGCCACACATTTTTTATCAGGAGAAAAAACAGGCACAAGTAAATTTCCTATAAGAATATGTAAACTTTAAAAATAAAAATTCAGATAGATGAATAATATTATTATATTTACCAAGATAATTCAGGATAACGTCCAAGCATAAGAGCAGATTACAGACAATCCTCATATTTTGTGATTTGACCCGAAACTGATTAATGTATTAATCTGAAGTACAATTAAAAATTTAGCTGTGGAATATTCAGTTAATTTCATTAGGTTATACAACCTATACTATAGTCGTTATTTCTTAGGTTAAGGGCGTTACTTAAGTCTCTCTAAAATATTTACATTTGATAAGAGTTAGTTTATACGAAAATAATTTGGTTACGTCATATTTAAACAAAAGCATCGTTCTCTAATGATTAGATGCGAAAGAGGATTTAATGAAGTTAATAATCTAATGTACATACACAATAAAACAATGTTGTTACCACATTTTACGAAATTTCAAATTGAATCCTATTTATAGTCCCAAAATAACTTGGGTTTCACAACGTAAAATGATATTATCAATACACATATTATTAGTAATAAAATGTGAAAATTATTAATAATGAACAATTATTAATTATAAGGCAATCAAAAATAAATACTAATACGAAGATTTCATTATTATATAATAAATGAGACAAAACATAAAAATTTTATAATTTTCAAATTACGCTTTTACGTAAGTTTTCTGCTCTTTTGGGCTTAAAAAGGAAAATCAAGTTCCTTAACCGGCCTCATTTGACCACTGGTTCTGTTTTTGCCCATGAAAAATTCATCTTTTTATATTACAGGATTGATATATAAAAAGTGTCAAATTTGAAACAAAACAATCGGAAGTAAACCTTTTGTGGGAAACTCCTGCTCATGTAAAATCTAAATCTAAATACTGCTGTGTACGCCTGCCTTGGATAAATAATTTTTTAAAGTATAAAAACTAAAATACTTTAATAATTAATGTGAGAAGTAAGTGCTATAAATGTAATAAATGAAATTTTTTAGAAAATTCGAAACACCCAAATAGCCAAATTTAATTTTATCTTCTTAAGTACAAGTAGTTCATACTTTGTGAATTAGAAAAGGTGTTTTTGTTACTTTCCTGATTGTTTTTGATCTTTGGTATGGTTATATGTAAATTGATGTATAACTCAAGCTTATGGAAATTTTTGGGTAGCACTAACCGCGTACCAGTGATGCCAATGTTGGCACCCTGTGATATTGCGCTTACCTTAGGGCTGCGCGCTGCTTGGCCGCAATTGGCGCGTAATTCAAAGTTACTTTAAAAGCTAAAGTTGTAATTTAAATAAATAACTAATAAAACATGAATAAGAATGTGTATAAATTGTGTAACTTTTTATTTCATGCAAATTCAAAAATGTAGCTATTAATAATTTGTTTGTGAAATATAAGTCAGTCTTTGGAGTTCAGTGAAAATAAACTGTTGTTTATCAAATATATGTGTTTTAAATTTTGTTCTTCCCTCAAATTAAAATTTATATAATTCGTATACATTCTTGTGCATATTTTAATAATTATTTGTTAAAAGTACAAGAATTGTTTTTTCACGTAATTTTGAATCGCGCGCCAATTGCTGCTAACCAGCGCGCAGCACTAACGCAAGCGCAGTAGCACAGGGTGTCCAACATTGGCATCACTGCCGCGTGCAAACCTAGCAAAATTTGACCCTACCATAGTGATCAGATAAAGTTAGAATAAAACGCTAAATCTGGTCAGAGCCTGCTTTGATGGGCAGTCTGGATCCCTGAGCCTGGCCCAGACTTGACTCTAGTTTATTATCGATTCCGCTTCATTTTATTCTTACAAAGGTTATCTGTGTTTAATAACAAATTTATAAGATCTGAAATCATTTTCTGCGTATTACACATCTTGTAACTATTGTTTTCGCATTAACATGACGAATTTTTTTGCAAAATTTTCATCAAGAATGTCACGTTGAAAAAACACTGATCACCGAGTGACAAGTACAAAACCATGTTCCTTTTATGCACTTTGCATTCCTCGTATCCTCAGAAGATCAAAAAGCAGTTTAAACTAATCATAAAAATGTATTTGAATTAAAAACACAAAAAAACATAACACTGAATGACACTCGCTTGTCGCTCTGAAAATGGTCTCGACTTTCGGGTCAGTTCGGATGTGTTCGGTCCGCGTCGCATCGACACCCGGATTGCTTACCGTAGGTGCTCCTATTTAAAACGAATGAATATGTAAATCAATTATTTACAACAAATAATAACTGAAAAGTTATTTTGTAGTATATTATATACGTTGGCAGTAATGTTGAACCTTATTATCCCAGTGTAAAACAACTTTACTTTCGTGGTGCATACGACACTTTATCTGAAGAAGGACTCACTTCTTCCCCCTTACTGTCATTTTAAGTGCCGCTCGTATCAGTACAATAAAGTAAAATTTTACCGTCGCTACTCGGGCAGAAAAAAAGCGGTTATTCTGCCTATTTTAAATAAAGTAATTCCTTAAGCACAAAATAGACTTATAAATGAAAGTTAAAATATTTATTTCATTATACTCATGAAAAAGAAATGACGGATTTTTAATTCAAAGAAAAAAACACTTGTTTTATCACAAATATGATTTGAATATAATTTTTGGTATTTTTATACTTAATCATAATCGTAAATTAATTTTTTTCAGGTTTTATTTTTAGAACAAATGAATTTTAACAACTAACTATTAGAAATTACGAAAAAATTACTCTTATTTATATGAATTTGTATGTATATATAAACATTATCCATCTTTTTCCTGATTCAACAGATTAAAAATTATTTCCCTATATTTATTATGATAACTCAAGTCGAAATTTATCTCATTTCTGAATCTTTACAACAGTGGCTTTATTTTAGGGTCTAAAAAGAGTGTACCAAAGCAGAATTAAATCTTATCAATCTTCGGAAAGTGATCAAACCTACACTATACAGCTGTAATCTTTTATAATAACAGCTGCAAGTTATATTTGGGAGCCTTAAGATTATTAAGAAAAATACATCAAATTAAGTTAAAATTTATACTGTCCATGAATGTACGGTATCGACAAAATTCAAAATAAACTACCTTCGAACATTGTCATTAGATGATCCTGGTTGTACTCATAGTATGGGCATTCTCTTTCAAAATAGTCCAATAATCCACAATGATAACAATTACTATTGTTTATTTTATCGTCTTTGCGCGAATTTAATTTCTGATTTTTATGGGAATCGTAATTTATTTTATTTTGGTAGTCCGTATTAAAATTACTATCCCGTTTTTGGTTTTTACTCCCTTAATTTGCTTTTTGAGAATTTCGTTTATTTTCATTATTATTATTTCCTGAACTATTTTCCGCTTTTTCTGTTTGGAATTCGATCACTGGACTGTTTTGAACTTCAATTGAGCCTAATGTCATTTTGTTAAACGCTGGTAACATTTGGTTGTAAGGATTGAATGGATATCTTGGTCTATTATTTTGGCATCTAGGCTGAAATATTCAGTTTCCCATTTTTTGCCTAAATCTTCTAATTGTTCAAAAGGTTTAAAATTATTTCGCTTTATATACATTTTATATTCAATTCTGAGATTTTCGTAAGCTCTGCGCAATTTCCATTCGCCGGTTTTTCTAGGATATAGTTTTGTAAATAGTTTCCTAATTTCTTTCAGGTATGAGTGGATGTCTTGAGTCCTTTTTTGGTTACAAAATTTGATTTTCTGCTTAATTTATTCTGAAAATCGCTCGTCGATATACGCGTTTTTGAAATCCTCGGTAAAATCCGATAAACATCGCCAAGAATTTTTATTTATTTTGCAACAATCTTTTGCATCTTCGATCAATAGTGCGTCTAAGCTTTCTAAGATGTCTCGATCATTTATCTTATAACTCCTTTTGAATCTTTTTAATTCTTCCAGAAAATGCGCTGGGCTGTCTTCTTTATTATTCCGGAACTTAATGGAACAATTGCTCATAATTTGGAATGGTGTTTGTATTCATGCCGAAAGGGAAATAAGTAGCTGGTATTTTTTGATTATTTAAATTATTATCGGATTCTTGAACTGTATCTGAGTTATTTGTGTGGAGTATAGAGTATCTGTTTGATCTGTTACTTGTTGTCGAAAGTCTACGTGATCTGTTTTGTTTTGAGTTAATTCTGTCCTCTAATGGTTCGCTGTTATCGGTATCCAATTTTAAATGATTAATTTTCAATTTACTACGGTTTTCCGTACTATTGTGAGAATATTTATTAGTTCCCTTAAATTTATCCCTTAAATCGAATTGAACTGACTGTCTATTTCGAGTTTCGCTTCTATTTTTCCTGTAATTAGGTTCTATTGTTTCTTTTCTATTTTCAAAAGAACTATGACCTGATGGGTGTAATTTATATATGAAGTTGTTTGACCTTTCGTCCCTTTCTCTAAAAAATCGTTCCATTTGCTGGTTCATAAATTCTTTGAACTCTGCGCTTTGTATAAGTTCGTCTGTTTCTAAAACGAATTGCGTGTTGTTTTCTAAAAATGAATCCCGTTCAAAAGTTTCGTTATCTATTTGTCTCGTATTATTTATTTGTATTGGCGCGCCTATTCTTGCTAAATTTTCTTTATCCGACAAGAATGTATTGTTCGTAGTTTGAGTTGTTTCTACTTGTCATGCCGGAATTAATCTATGTTGGCTTTACCTGTCTTTATTCACGGTGTATTCTGTTTTTTTTTCTCGCGAAACCCCTACCACATCCTATTGATCTATTTGTTGTTTTAAGTATAGTGCCAGTGTTTTTATGTGAAATTACTTCTATGTTTCGGATAATTGTTCTTGTTGTGACCTTGGTTAAATCTGCGTTTTTGGTTGGAAGTGCAGCGGCACCTTCCAGATCTACACTATCAAGATCGCTTCTCCATGTTGGTGGGGTTAGTCATTATTACTTTGATTGTTTCCGATCTGAGTTTCATATCATTTTCATTTATTTTAAATTTGTATAAATGTGACACCCCATAATCCATTTATATAAGCGGTTTCTGTTTTATTTCAATTTCGATGAGAATATTTGAATTTATTGTTGAATATTTCAATTAAGATTGTAATTAATAGTGAATTGTTGCAGAGTTCGAAAATGTGTTTGTTTTCTTTCTCTGACCCTTTGTTTATGATATACGTCGCGTGATCTTACCTCGACTCGCGAGTATTGCTGACTGCACGTGCGAACTTGTTTGAGCGCTTGAAAGTTTTGTCAAGTCGGGCGCAATATTTCTTGAACATTTCATAGCACATAAGTACGAACAATGCAAAATACAATGGCAAATCACATAAAAACCATAAAATACGAGTATATCAAAGCATATTATAAGATATGTAAATCGTACCAATACACATATTATAAGCATCATCTCCCAGAAGTATCGATATCAACTTTCAGCATCATAATCATTAAATATATCCTACTAATAGGTTTGTAATATTCAATGCCAAGGCAATAGATCAAATAGCATGCAACGAGTTACTAAGAGTTCCGAGTAAGAGTTTAAATTGAAAATTGTGTCCCTTTTTTCTCGGCAGGTTTAATGGCTTGTCACTTAGAGAAGTGTGGGATTTTAGGTTGAGCGCCAGGTATTACGAAGATAAGATCGAAGAAGGAAAATCGGGAAACGGGAATGCGAGAGACTGGTAGAGACACAATGAAACAAGGAGCTTAGTTAAAAGCAAAGCGACATTTATTGCCACTTACATAGT
This sequence comes from Belonocnema kinseyi, assembly GCF_010883055.1. NCBI lineage: Eukaryota > Metazoa > Arthropoda > Insecta > Hymenoptera > Cynipidae > Belonocnema > Belonocnema kinseyi. Next base: position 157,355,814 of record NC_046658.1, on the reverse strand, counting down.
TGGCCGGTGGTCTGGTGTGAGCCGAGTAAATATGTAGAGGACGACGTCCTTGAGCGTACGGTCGCCCTGACGAACTGTGGCGAGTCCTGCCGTCGTGGCACGGTACCTCGGCAAACGGTCCGGTAGACTGAAAAAAATTTGGGCAAGCAGCTGTCTTCTTAGTGGCAACGCGGCGCCATCACGACGTTTGGTGTAGCGGCCAGACTACATTTAAGTAAGCTATAGTACCAAACGTGCGAGCAGATCCTTTCCCGTGTGTTGGGAACGCGTCAGCCCCACAAAAGAGAATGAAATTGCCCCACGAGTATAAACTATAACTGTATAACTCCGCGCGAAACTCGGCGTGGAGATTCCGTGCTTCCGCCTAAAGGGAGCGTTACTGTACCAATACTGTTGGGACTACGGCTGTTCCAATGTGGGAACAGAGCGTGCCCAATATGAGAGAGGATGTGTACCAAGTTGCAGGTGAGCAGCGCGTGACGCATTTGGTGTTCCAGATCTACCACGTGGGCGAGCAGCTCGCCCAAAAAATTTTCAGTGTAGCGGCACATTGAGCACTCACGAAAACGATAGGGAGAGAGGATTGGTATTCTCGGCGAGCAAACGAGCAAGACTGACGACGGGACGTTCCGTCGCCCATAACTTTGGGGCCCGTCGGGGGGTTCCCGCCTATCTCGGATTCGGCCCGATTTAAACGTTACACATACAGTCTACACAGTAGACTTACCGTTTTTAAACTTTTTAATTATATCCATAACCTCAGTGACACAGATTTTCTCAATTGCATTATCTGCCGCATCGTGTTCTACGTGGCAATTATGGTGCTCTATTGCTTCATCTCCTAATAATTCACTGAAAGAATCTCTCAAAGTGGCCAGGGTGGGGTTTCTAGTTACAACGACATTTCCACAAAACTTCGACTAACGAGAGGGGGGGGGGAATTAGTTTCAACTGAGAGTCATAGCTGCTTGGTGGTTTATGCTGAGAATGTTATCAACCTTCAGCAGTGTTGTGTTAGATAGGAGTTCATACAGCCTTCTTTTCCCATTTATATATTTGATAATCTTTGAAGTACTGTACTCTGATAATTTTTGTTTTTATCAGAAAAGGTTAGTAGGATAAACTGTTCGTCTTTTATGTATATCCGTACAGAAAATTTTTAAATTATGGAAAAAGGTGGTAACAAAAATATTCAAAATATACTCACTTTTTGAATTTATATCAAAAACTTTTGAACTTGACTTTAGTTTAGGAGACTAAAAGTGTGTACGAAAGTCCAATCTAAGAGATTAATTTTTTTTAAGTTATCGTGCTAACAAACTAAAGACCTACAGACACACGAACAGACTAACAGTCAGCCACATTCGCAAAAAAAACCTATTTTTCGGATTCAGGGCGTCTCAAAACGTGGACATTTGACCAAAACTAGGAGGGGTCAAATTTTACACAAATCTAAAACCTTCTCATGGAGAATCTAGAGTTTTTAAAATATAGCTTTCTTTAAGCATCTGTTGTGTTTTCATCTATTAAAAATCCCAATGAAAAATCAAAAGTTCACATCCTGAACTAATATTTTATGTTGTAGATTTAAGAGACTTTCAAGAAATATGGTCTTGTTTTTACAATTGCAAGCCACAAGCGAACCGGGAGTCTCTTGAGATTAAAAGATTTTTTAGTTATTTATTTTTTTAAACTTATTTATTTTTGGTTTTTTATTTAGTTATTTGTTTTGCATATAATAGTATGCAGGCATAAGTTAAGTTACAAAAGATAAAAAGGGAAATTGTTTAATTATCGGAAAAACTGTTCGTGACTAAAATAGAATGATGAATGGTTCTGAAAAAGTTAACAGTGAACTAAACATAAAAGAAGTTGAAATTAAACTTATTTTAAATGACACAATATCCAGTCGTATGAAATCTCTGATATTAAAGTAACTTAATATATCTTTTTTCAAACAATTAGTAACTGTAAACAAATATAATTCTGAATGTAAAAAATTATTTTTTGTGCGTGTTAAAAAAAATTTTTTAACGCTGTTGTGCATACAATTGTGGTTTATACACGTGATACTTTATAAATCTTTGTGATTGTTTCCCCGGCTGTTACTGGACATTGCGCGTTTTCTTCTTTAGTCAATCCTTCAACTGCACCACTATTTATGTTTATTTTCACTCGTTCCGACATCCCAAAAAGAGTGGTAAATATTGGACGAAGATTCGTGTTTCTGTTTGGTGTTTTCCCTAATATTGCATATACGTCGCCATTTGACGTAGATAATACAATTTGTTCGTCGGTTGGCATGGGAATCAGGACATGATTTTTTGTTCTCAATCCAATTGGTTTATCTGGAGGAAAAACGTATCTTCGGAGTTGGAATATCCGATTCGGATAGTTGTGGGGAATCAGTCGAATAAATTCAAGATCTTTAAATTTATATCCGAGTAAGCTGGGAAAAATTTTCCTGAGATTAGAAGAATTAGACCTCTCATGAATAGGTGATTCAGCAGGTGGTAGAGTCCCGGCAGAATAATGAGATGTGGCAAGAGAATGTGTGCCAGTGGAAGAGGAAGATGGTCCACAGCGATCAACACCAGGATTAGGTTCACTATTAGGCAAATCCTTGGACTGTGGACTTAATCCTTAAACATAAAAAATAGGATGACATTTTTGTTTTAAGTACCCATATAATCGTATCATTAAAAAAATGATAAAAAGAGAGCTATGTTATACAAAAATTCGATTATTTAAGAAATTGATAAAAAGAGCGAGCAATACAAAATTAAATTAAGAGAAAAATTATTTATATAATTATTCTTCGTAAGTTTTAAATTTTCTCAAGGTAAAATAATGTTTTTTTTCATTAAACATGACTTTTTGTCTAAATATAAAAAAATCTTTTATTCATGCGCAATTTAAAAAAATTGTTTTAAAGTCTTTCCGTTTCTTTTTTGAAATATTTTGATGTGTTCGAAACTTCAAATTAATTAAAAATAAAGTGAAACTTAAGTAACTTCAAATTTTCTCAGATGTCTTATTGTAGGAATCAAACATTTTTTTAAACTGATACCCAATATTAACAAATTATTTACATTTAAAATTTTCCCTTTCAGCAAAAGCCTTTCGAATTACTTAGATGTAAATTTGATCATAAAACTAAATTCCTTACAATTGGATGAGAAAATTCATAGGTTATTATGCCAATTTTACAGAGAAACAAGTAAGAACTTGATTTTTTATAATTTGTATAAAGAAAATAATTAAAAATTTTACATACGTAATACTCCATAACTCTTCGCAATTAGTTCCGTCGGGTGTACTGGACACTCCGCAATTTCTTGTGCGGTCAATTCCTTAACCATGCCGCTGTTCATGTTTATTTTTGCCCGTACTGAATCTCTATAAACAGGTTTAAATATTGCACGAAGAATTGTGTGCTTGCATGATCTTTTTACCAATATTGCGCAGACGTCGCCATCTGACGTTGATAAGACAATTTGTTCTTCAGTTGGCATAGGATTTAGGATAAGACCTCTTGATCTCAATCGAATTGGTTTATCTGGAGGAAAAACGTATCTTCGGAGTTCGAATCTCCGATTCAAATTGTTGCGGGGAATAAGTCGAATCAATGGAAGATCTTCAAAACTAAATCCAAGTACGCCGGGAAAAGTTTCCCTTAGAGCAGGAGACCTCGACCTGTCACGAGGAGTTGGTTCGGCAGGTGGTAGAGACGTGGCAGAATTATGAGTTGTGGGATTAAGGTCGTCATCAGCCAAACGCTTGGACTGCGAACTATATCCTGAAATATGAAATATAGGATTACATTTTTCTTTTAAGTGCATACAGAAGCGTATGTTCGTACATGACGAGTTGTAAATCAGGTTGTAATTGTTGGGCTTAATTTAAAAAAACTTCTATAATTTGTTCTCATTCAACACTTTGGCGCATGGAAGCTTTTGAAACAAATTGAATTTTTTAAGAGTATACGCCAAAACAAAAATTTATATTTGAACATTAACACACAAGACTGTGGAAACCGTAGAAGCTACACATTTTTTGTCAAAAAAATGTATATATATTTTTGTTGACAAAAAATGTGTAGCTTCTACGGTTTCCACAGTCTTGTGTGTCAATGTACAAACATAAATTTTTGTTTTTGCTGCAAAGCTGTAAGATTAATTTACAGCAAAAGACGCTTCGTACTTCAAGTCTGATGGAAACGATACCTTGTGTCAGAGAACCTATGTATTTGTATTACATAATGGTTTAAATATTTGAAATAGACAAGATAATTTCACTTACTAATAATATTACATTAATTTGTCTCATTTTTTTGCCAAAACCTTGAATTTCAACCACTAATCATTAGAAATTATGAAGAATTACTCAGGTCAACGTAGTTATTTTGATTTTACAGCAGTCGAATTTCGAAGTGACAAAATGTGATGCAATAATAAATGTGTGAGTCATTATTTGTTTAATTTTTATTTATTATAATAATTAATAATAATATTCAATATTTTAAATACTACGTATATTATGATGATTAATTACTTTTGTATCTTATAATTCATAATATAAAATTTTTAATGGTCTATGGACAAAGAAACTACAAGACTTTTGGGGCGGGGCAATTAAACGGTGTACCCGAGCGTCGGATGGTTCAATAAGATCTTATATATTGTGTGTATTGCATATCCACATGTATCACACTTAATCAAATAATAAAATTGATACTAGTTTATTCTAATTATGAACAATTCTCCCTCTTCAAATGAATATTTCGTTATGTTTAACGAAGAGTGTTAAAAGATCTTTTTTTGACGTAACTTTTAACAAGTTTTCACCTTAAAAATTATATTTTGACGCATTAACATAAAGTATAAAAACCGCGTTTGCCCGCGGCAGCGTAGTCTCCACCAGCAATTTCAGGAATTGGAAGAATTATTCCTAGTTAAAAAAATACAAAAAAATTTGGTGTTATGTATAACGGGGGGGTTGAGCAGTTTTTTTTAAATGGTAGAAGCCACAACTTTTTGATCAGAAGGAAAAACAGGCGTAATTAAATTTCCTATAACTACACTTATACTCCTATTATGTGCACTTCAATATTGTGCGGGCTGCACTCTTTACTGCCCCCCCCCTCATTGCGTCACACTGTTGTTCCAAAGTCTAAAACTAAATAATAATAATGCGGTTCTGAGTTTTGACATGTAAAAAAGCTTCTAATGTGTTCCGATTAGATGCGTGGTGGGTACGGAATTGGGATATGAGTCCATTTTACTTTTATTAGCGCAATATTTACACACAAAAATGCTGATTTCCCTAAAGCTTCAAAATATATTTACCTAAATAAAAGATAAATTCTATTAAAATACTCACTAATAAAATTCAAGAAAATGGCCAAGTATAAGAGCAGAATACAGACAATCCTCATCTTTTCTAATTTGACGACAAACTGATCAATACATTAATTAGAAAGATTAATAATTAGCTGATTAATATTGTACTACCTGATTGCGTTATAGAATGAATACTGTGGTCGTTATCTTTTAGAGTAAAGGCGTCAACTTTGTCCTTCTGAGATATTAACATTTGATAAGAGTGAGTTTAAACGAAAATTAATTGGTTATGTCAACTTTAAACAAAAACATCGTTCTCTAACTTCGACTAATATGAGTGAAAAATAAAAAAGAGTCAGATTTGAAAAAAAATGATTATTAATCATACTAGATTAATCATCATAGATTAATCATCATAGAGCAGAGCAGAGCTTTGGCCAAAAAAGCTGAGTATAGTTCATAAAAGCTATCAAGGCGGTGTCTTTGAAGGCAATCAATGTCGAAAACTTTTAAGAGAATCGTATAAATTACAGGATCTCGACATCTATGAAACTGCTGTGCCATACCGATTGCAGCCTTACATTGCTTCATTTAAAGCAATGGACACAATTGGAGAATCATGCTTCTCTACAAAGCAAGTACAAACATCAGTAAATTCCGCAATGCTGAAAAATGCAAAGATGCTTCTCAAACCGTCAAAATGAATGTTATTCTAGATAATTTAAAACAAGCCGTCATGCTTTTAAATAACGATGACTTAGGGATGTCGTCTGAGCAGACTGAGTAATCAATTCACAGAGAATTCCTTACATTTAAGGAAAGATTTAAAATAAGTATGATAGAAGATAAATCTTTCCCAAAACGATTAAAAAAGACAGTAGCTGCTTTTTCATCCCAGCACATGTAAAGTTACGTGCATTAAATCATAATTAAATTAATTAATTATTATTTTTATTATTATGTATTCATTTCATTATTTATTCACACCAAATTTCTGTTTTATAATTGTATATATCACATAATTTGAGATTGAATACTAATTAATTGAATTGATTGAACACTTATTAATTACAAACATTTTTTTTCTTCAGTGTTCTGAAACTTCAAATATTAAAAAATGATGAAAATTAAAAAAAAAAGAAACAAAAAAAACCAAACAAAAACAGAAAAAAGATGAAAGTGTGATGTAAGTTACTTTCACGTGGTGCACCTTGGTAACGCATAAAATCAGCTAAAAATTTACATGTAAACATATTCATACATACACACACACACACAAAAACTTATATATACATATTCATATGCCAAAAAAGTTCTTTTATAATTTAGACGTTATTTAATGAAAATATAGCATAAGAAAGGTTTTTAACCCTCGCAATTTTTAGATATTGTATGTTTCAAAAATTCTTCCTATACGAACAACGAAAAATTTGAATATCTTAGCATCTTTTTTAGGAGTTATTTTGGTACCTACCAGAAACTTTTTAGCCCTAACCAAGAAGGATTGCAAAATATTTAATTCTTCCGGTACGCCCTAATGTAGATGAAATAGACTCCGTTGAACCCACAAGTCGTAGAAAATATTGTGCATTTCGTAAAGGTTCTAATAATGTTTATTACAATTTATATGGTACTAGGTAACTCATAAAAAACCTTTTTTGTCATGAAATGAGACTATCATCCTTTATCAATCTGTGTTCATTACTTATAAGATTGTACATGCTTCTACGTAGTAAGGTATTATTTATCCTTAATCCCACTGATGTTTATCATAAACTCTATTTTTAATTTTTATTCACGATTTTCGCGTTTAAGCTTTCGAATAATTATTTTAAAATTTGCAGCCGATTAAAATTTAAATCAGACGAGTATTTTTTCATTCGAATACGCCTCTAAGTCACATTTTACCTTTTTTATGTATATATACTTCTCTAATTTCAAAAACATTTAAACCTTCAAGTAAGATTTGTGTTTTCTCCTATCATTTTGAATTATGTAAATGATTTTAAGCGACGATAATAATAAGTGAATATAAAATTAATCGGTTCAGGAATAGAATAGGCTAACTGTTGCTCCAATGATGTTGATATATATTACTAAAATTGTATAGCATACAAATTGCGAATAATTTTGTTTAAAGCATTTTTGTATGCGCTCAACCGTGAAGTATTGACTATAAGATTCATTTGTTTTCTACATTTTTTGTTTAAAACAAATGAATATTGCATATAACACTTTACACCATGTTATTTTTACTACATCCGCCGCCCATGTGGGTCAGCTGTGTCCACCCCTGCTCTACCAATAGAATTTGCGATAAAAAAATAGTTTGAAATTTCTAAGTTATTATTCAGATCCTCTGTTTTATCATTCAGTTATTTTTGAATATTAAAAAAAAAAATTCCTGTTTTAAATAATTAAAGTAAACAAAAAACAAGGAAAAGGTGGGAATTTCAATAAAATTATATAAAATTTTTAATAATTGATTTAAAAAAAAGGTTACGGGGTTTTATTTGTCTGACTAAGCCTTCTTGCAAAAAAAATAATAACTTACTCGTGTTGTCTTCCAAAAATATATTTATTTTTACACATGAAATTGGTGCTTTTAGAAAGAAATATTACATGAAGAAAAAAGTATAATGCTGATTTTGCTCCTTTTATTTGTATTTGAAAAATAAACAATTTCACACATCATATGCGATAAGAACAATTTAGGCTTCTCGCAACGAATTCACAGCTATGGCCTTATCACATTAGAACACAACTTTTTTAGAAATTCACGACGGCTTCGAGATTTTCCATGGTTTTCTAAAGCACAAAAAACGACTCCATTGATACCTGATTGATCCAGCATGTAATAAACAATCGTAAAGGCAATCTTTTTGTAATGCAAACAATTAAATAATGTTTACACATAAGTCGAAGGTATCGGTGCCGCCTTTAGCTCTCTTATAAAAAACAACTATTTCTGGTCTTTGAGTTTCATCATAAATCTTTCCGCTCTTATCATAAGTCTTTTTTTGAAGAAGTGCCTAAAATGCATTTTCACAAAAAAAAAGAACAAAGGTAATCGTTAATTACACTAAAGTAGCGAGAAAAACAAAAAAATTTAATTACCTGAAAGAAACACTTACGCCGCCGTCCAGATGGGTCGTTCACGACCTAAAGCAACTTTCAATTGGTGTTTACTCGCAGCCGAAAAGCGCGACACTTACGCGGCTTAGTCCATTCTGGCCTCATGTGAGGAACTTTTTTAGGGAGAAAGAATGACGCGTCAACGTTTTTATTCTCGATATAATTCGATCTTGAAAAATCGCCTGGGTCACGGTATTCCATGCTAACCGAGCCCTTTACTCACAGCAGTCCAGCGCTCGTGGATAGCTGCATTTTTCCAGCTCTCTCTGGTCCTTTCTCGCATGGCACCCCGTGTTAGTAGATAACTGGATTTTTACAGCTACACAGTGGGCAAAAAAAATTAAGGATCTCCTAGAGATATATTTGGGACATCCCTGAGACGTCTTTTATAATATGTCTTTTGGCCATCATAGGGATGCTCTTAATACGTCTAATGTTAGTACGAAAGATGTCCCGAGAATGTTCATGTCTTTAAGACATCTTTAGGTCATCTTTAGGACATTGCACGTCTTAGAGACGTTGATTGGCCTGCCATAGGAAGTCTTAGGAACGTCTTTCATTTAATTCTTTACCCAATTAATTTTAATTTGCATTTATTATTTACAAATTCTTAGTTCTTATAAGCTAATATTATCATATAAATATATAATAATATTATAAGCTATGGGAACCTACATACTTTCCTATATAGGAATGTTCAGTGGAGTATGATTACGAATGAATTCTAGAAAAATTTAATTAAGGTTAACGTGACATAAATCGTGACATAAAGAGATTTCATTGACTTCAAATATTTAGAAAATTGTTTTGGAAGGATTATTTAGGAAATAATTGGTACTGCTTGAAGCAATAAACGTCCTAGCATATTATCAAATTTGGTTTTGAATTATATTTATTATTACTCTTTATTTATAAACAATCCAACATCCAAAAGCACCGATGTTCCAGCTATCGTGAGTTTCAAATCTACCATGTACTAGTAATCGTGAGTCGTTGTCTCCGTCTTCGTGAAAAAGGTTAAGTATTCTTGAAATCAGTTTTAAGGGGGGAGCCTGCTTTAGAGGCTTCAAAAAATCGATTTTTTCGAGAATTTTTTTGGGAAAGAATGAAATATCCGATTGAAATGAAACTTCCAGGGTTTATTACAACATATTTCAACAGTCTTCTCAAATTTTTTCATTCAAATACAGATCATATTATGCCTAGTACAAGCATTTGGCCGAGGCGCCTCCACTATGCACTTGTCGTGCGGCGGGACAAATGCAGATCGCAATTTCCACCTGAAACAAAAAATCAGAAAAAAATGTTATTCTTCAATAGCGTAGCTTCTAGTTAAACCAAGAAAATTCAATAATAAGTGAAAAATTGAATAATTTCTCGCCATATGAAAACAAAATTTATTTTTTTGAAAAAAAAATTTCACTTTAGATTGTTTAAAAAGTGGGTTAATCTCAACTTTCTGAAGTTTTTTTAGGTTCAACTTGAAGAAAATTTTATACTGAATACAATCCATTTTGTCTCGTTGCGATAGGACGTTTAGTTTTTTCCCTATCTTTCCCGCCAATTAGGAAAAATCGTGAAAATGGAAAACCGAGAAATCGCGCGTCAAAGTTTTCGTATATAAAAAATCGTAATTTTATTCAACTTACCACATAAGTATGCTAATTGGCGATTCCTGGTTCATATAAAACACAAAACAAAACTGAACTCAAATGCTAGTATAGCTTGACTCAAGCCGACTCTGCGCGCGCTCCTAGCGACCCAGCCGATCGTATACCTGCTCGACGCTTACTCACTATTCCTTTTGTAACTCTAAAAATATTTCGAGGATGCTTCTAAAATTTTATGGACACATTCTTGGATAGTTTAGGAAGACATTTATGCAAAAAAAAATCGATTTTTTGAAGCCTCCAAAGCAGGCTCCCCCCTTAAGCGATTTAGAGGTGTATTTCAAGTGTATTTTTGTGTTTTAACTATACTCTAATGAAATAAAAGATGCATTAATAGTTTCACATTGACTGAGACCTCCGCGATGAAGTACTTCTGACGGACATTATAATAATTAACCATAATAAAAATGAGTTTTCTTCTCAAATGTTTAGTTTTTAATGCAGTTAAAACCATTGTCTATTAAAATTAACATTTTATTTATAAGAAATAAAGTCGTTTAAAAAATAAATTGAAATGTATACTTGCACTATAGTAGACTTGAATTGCCTTCCTTTCAAATAAAGTTTGAAAAATAATATTGTGTTTTATAAAGTCATATAAACTAACTTTGTTCTATAAAATGGCTATGTACAACATAATCATACGGGATACAAAAATTAGCATACTAATAATTTGTATAATTAGCTTTTTTTTTCAACAGAAATTATAAGCGTAATTAATAAATTTGATCAATTTCAGTGACTAAATAAATTATGTGGATTTGAAGCCTATGTTCTATCTACACTGTCAAAATATTAAAAATATCAATAGTTATATATTTATTACACATTTTTTTTTTACATTAGGCAGTATAGATAAATTTGAGCTGATGAAAAACTAATCAATAAATATTAATTTCATTAAAAAATGATAATAAATTAAAAAATCACTAAAGTCATGCCAATATTTTACATCACCTTTTTCAGTTTTAAGCAATAATTTATATTATGATTACTGCTCACAGTAACAAGTCAATTCTCCAATTTCATTTCACGCCCTATTGAAATTAATTGAATTATTATTTGTAATGAAATATGAAAATTAAATTTTGACAGAGTCGTCCTAGTCTTCGTGACCGGTCACGATATTTGAGCAACTATGCTTTTGAAACGTCCCTATAATCGTGACCGATATTTCTCGAACGAGAAGATACTAAATGAAGATTTTACTTAATTTTATGAAACAAAAATGATTTTTTATTGCAAAAAAATCATTTTCGTGCCAATCAAGTAATCTCTCGACACATTAAAAGCTGAAGCAAAAAAAAACTCCTTTCCTAACCTAAATGTTAAAATGTCTTCTACGTTTTGTGATTCATCGCCACCGACAATATAAATGAATTTTTTTTACCTATGTGCACTATTTGTATAAAAAAAACTAATTTGGCTTCCGCAAGAAGCACTGCCCAAACTTACTTACACATAAAACCATGCCTATAACTTTCATTTTCAACCCACCCCCAACCGCCCCGTAGCGCGTCAAATATGCCCCAAAAAATAAAAAAAGTACACTTTTACGTATTATTGTTACTTTTTAGAAAATTGCCGTCGTCTGTTTCATACAAATAATTGCTAATGTACAATTTTAACATTTAAAATAACGTTTTAAACCATTTTTAATTATTCAATTCAAATGATTATTTATTCCCCAAAAATATAAAAAATAGTCGTATTTTTTGATTGAAATGTAATTGAAGTACTAAATTTTTCTAAATACATGACGTAATTATTGAAATAATTATTTATTGTCTATTTTCAAAATTGCTACTTTTTGTTGAATAATTACATAATTTTCATTCATTTTTTCTGATGTTTAACAAATTTCTATTTGTTTATGCAATTTATATTTGCTCCAGTAGTTACGATTTTAAAAGTATTTTTGGAAAAGTGATTATATAAACAAATTACACTTGTTTAAACAAAAATTTCTTAAAAATTGTTCACATTGGAAAAAATGTATCAAAATTATTTAATTATTAAAAAATATCTCTGGCTCAATTTTTAGCAATTTTAAAAATAGACAATGAATAATTATTTAAATAATTACAGAATGTATTTAGAAAAATTTACTACTTCGCACGATGAAAAAAATTACATTTCAATCAGAAAATACTATCCTTTTTTTACATTTTTTGCAAATAAACATTTGTTTCAATCATTTATTTTTGGTCCATTAATAATTATTTGTATGAAAAAGACGACGGAAATTTCTAAACAGTAACTTTGCGATTTCTCTGCCCTCACGACTTTCCCATCTGGGAGAAACACATGCAAACGTTGTGCGTCGGTGTGCCCGTCATGTTACATTCCGCAAAGACCAGCCTCATTTAGAACCGAAAATACACGAGCGCGAACTCGAGCTCTCCCGAGTTCACGAATTGAGACAAGATTTTTTAAAGAACATTTTTTTCCAACCAAATTGTTCAATTTTTAACGAAATAAGTTAATTTTAAAGTAAAAAAGATTACTTTTCAACCAAAAATAAAACAGTTCAATTTTGAGTTCAAAAAATTAATTTCGATTAAAGAAAAAACAATCGAATCTGCAACAAAATAGTGAAATTTTCTACCGACGAAATAAATTTACGAACAAGGTGACGAATATTCTGCCAAAAATACGAATTCTCAACAAAATACATCAATTTTGAAATACATAGTTAAAGTTTCAACTAAAAAAGATAAAGTTTCAATGAAAAATACAATAGTTACATTTTCAGTTAAAAAATAATTATTACTACAACAAAACAAAGTTTTAACAAAATATTTAAATTCTTGAGCAAAAAATTGAATTTGAAAAGAAATAATATAATTTTGAAACAAATACTTTTCTACCGAAAACAAAAATGTTAAATATTTAAAAACAATTTTAAAACATAAAAAACGGTTATTCTACATATTTTAAATAAACTAATTTATTCTTTAGCACAAAATAGACTTATAAAATGAAAGTTAAAATAATTATTTCATCATATTCCTGAAAAGAAAAGATAGATTTTTAATTCAAATAAAAAAACACCTTTTTTTATCACAAATATGATTTGAATACAATTCTTGATATTTTTATGCTTAATCATAATCCTACATTAATTTCGTTCAAGTTTGATTGAAAAACAATAAATTTCAACAACTAAACTATTAGAAGTCACGAAAAAAGTACTCTTGTTTATGAATTTTTATGTATATAATAAAATTAACCAATTTATTTCTGATTCAGCGGATTAAAATTATTTCCGTATAGTTATTATAATAATTCAAGTCGTATTTTATCAGTTATTTTGGGAACTTAAAAAATTGTGCCAAAGTCGAATTTAATTTTATCGATCTTTGGAAAGTGATAAAACCTACATGATGCTTATATTTGGAAGAATATTCAAAATGAAAAAGTAAACTACCTTTCTGAACAACTTTCTGCTGGAAATTTATTTCTGTCCAAAATTTTCTTGAATCTTAATCAGATTAAACATGTGAATGTATGATTTATGCAATGTCTTAGGAAACAATTTATAGTATTTTTTTAAACAGACATATTTATATTGTATTCACTTGAACGGTCGTAGTACAGCTACAGAATCTGTTCTGTAAATTTTATCAAAGCATTTCCATAGTGGCTAGTCTGCGAACGCCGGAAAAGTCTGAAAAATTTTGAATGAAAATTCACACAGGATAAAGAAAAATGACAATAGCCCAAACCTCTTTCTTTTTTTTCTTGGTTCTTCTTTATTTTGTACAAACTTTAAATAAAGATGAAATAGTAATTACTTAAGTTTTGCAAAAAAATTTTGTGAATTACTTGTAAATGGATCGCGGATTGGAGCTACTGTGACGTTAGAACAATTATTTATCAAAAGCTTTAGAAATTCAAAACTTGTGTACCAAAACTTTCAAGTTTGGAGGAGGTGAACCTGAAAACTAACACATAAGAATCGGGCGTTTTCTCAAGTTGAAAGATTTTTTAGTTATTTATTTTTTCAAACTTCTTTATTTTCAGTAAAATGTAAAACATGTAAAAATCATTTTTGACGCGCGTTTGAAAAAAAAGGTTTAAACGCTTTTGTGTTTAAACTTGCGGTTTACACACGTGATACTCTATAATACTTTGTAATTGTTTCCCCGGCTGTTACTGGACATTCCGCGTTTTCTTCTTTAGTCAATCCTTTAACGGTACCGCTATTTATGTTTATTTTCACTCGTTCCGACATCCTAGAAAGAGAGGTAAATATTGGACGAAGATTCGTGTTTCTGTTTCGTGTTTTCCCTAATATTGCATATACGTCGCCATTTGACGTAGATAATACAATTTGTTCGTCGGTTGGCATGGGAATCAGGACATGATTTTTTGTTCTCAATCCAATTGGTTTATCTGGAGGAAAAACGTATCTTCGGAGTTGGAATATCCGATTCGGATAGTTGTGGGGAATCAGTCGAATAAATTCTAGATCTTCAAAATTATATCCAAGTAATCTGGGATAAGTTTGCCTGAGATTAGAAGACGTGGCAAGAGAATGAGTCGTGTCTGGACAATGTCTGCCAGTGGAAGAGAAAGATGGTCCACAGCAATGAACACCAGTATTAGGTTCGCTATCAGGCAAATCTTTAAACTTTGGACTCAATCCTAAAAAAAACAGGATTATATTTTTGTCTTAAGTATCTACACAATCATATGTTGGTACTTGACGACCTATAAATGGGGTTGTAATTGTGGGTCCCCACTTCTCGTTCCCAATCTCATTCAACGGCTTGAGAAAGAATTTATTGAACAAATAACTATTTAAAGATCATTTACTTATTTAAAAAAATGGAAAGAGCATGGTTGTAGTTAATGCTGTTCCTAAAAAAATTAGCAATGTTACAAAAAAATCGATTATTTAAGAAATTGGTAAGAAAAGCGAGTAATACTAAATTTGATTGAGGAAACACTATGCAAATAATCAGTCTTTGTAAGTTTTAAACTTTCTAAAGGTAAAATAATGTGTTTTTTCATGAAACATAACTTTTTCTTCAAATATTCAAAAAAAATTGATTGAGCGCGCCCGGCGCGCGCGACTATTAGTTCTCGTGCTTCGCGCTCGATCTTTGTGCACAGTACTTTGGTGATTGTGAATTTTCTTTGGTTAAAGCTCCTTCGGCTTTAACGAACACATTCTCATCACGTACTTCATGCTTCGCACTTGAGTTTATCCCTGAAATTGTATATCATTTCCATAAATGTATATTATTATAATTCATAACTTGCATTGGTATTAAAACAGACGTAGTTATATTGTCATGTTTAATCCCGTGTGGGGTTGCTGGTGCCCCATTGGGTGCCTCCCCAGGTTGCGGATAGGGGAACGCCTCCCAGATACGGGTGGTACCGGGAAATCAAACACCCGGTGTGGACAAAACCAGCTAGGGGAAGGAACCATGAATGAAAACCAATGATAAGCGCGTATGTTAAAGAAAACATACCCCAAGGGAGTAGTAATCTCCCCACTGGTTCCGATCGGGTTCCAGTCCCGGTGGTCAGTGCTGAACCCATGGCTTTTGGAAGGGGGGCAAACATACTGGGACAAGAGTGTCTGTGAGGAACTTGGAGGTCCTTTGGACGTCACGGAAGAGGTGAGCTACAGGAAAAAACTGGAGTGGGAGTGTGCAGAGTGGGGCAAGTCTCTTTTTTAAAACTGCTTGAAAGAAACGAAGGAGGCGCTCAACGAGCTACAGCTGGTGAACGATAAGATGGAGGCTTTCAGTCGGACGCAGCGGAATATGTTACACATAATCCGCGATGGTCTGCGTGACGTAAGCCATCTTATCCAACGACTTCAAGTTCGAACGAAGATCCTAGGAGATAATTTCCTAGAGCACAAACGATGGGCTTGTAAGAAGTCCAAGAATAGTGTCAATGCTGCAAAGTCTAAGACAGGGCGAGGAAAGGTTGCCAGTCGGTGAATCCAGATGGAAAAAGATGCCGTGGTAACTGCCTCGTCCCACTATGGGCAGAGAGTGAGAGAGACCACCCTCAGTCCCGTAGAGGCGAACACCTCAATTCAAAAGAAGAAGAACCCGAGAACCTGGGCTGCAGTAACGGCCTCAACTCCCAAAAAGGAGCAGGGAGAGAACTCTGAACCAGCAACTACATCAGGTAAGAAGATGAAAATGAAGCAGAAACGAGCCCGACCTGAGGCGAGTATCAGAAAACTGGCTGAGGGTTTAACATACGAAGAGATCCTCAGAGGCCTAAAGCAAAAAGTGAAACTTGACATCCTTGGCGTTACAATCAAGGGTGTTAGGGCAACCAGAAATGGAGAGGTCCTGGTAGAAGTAGGGCCTGCTGCAGATGGCAGATTAAAGCTGTCCGCAACAATCAGAAGTGTGATAAGCAAAGCTGGTAAAGTTAGGGAGCTTGTCCCTCATACTGAAGTTGAGGTCTTGGACCTCGACACCACCACGGATGGCGAGGAGATCGAGGCTGCCATCAGAAGACATTTTGGTGAGCAGCCTGTTGGCGAAATCAAGGTGTGCCTCACTAAAAGGGCCTTTAGAGGTATTCTGAAGGCCTTAGTTGAGATCGGTGAAGAAATAGCGACAAAGCTAGTACACGCGGGACATCTGAAGGTAGGATGGATGTCCTGTCGTGTACACAAGAATTTAAAGGTCATCCGTTGCTACTGCTGCCTCAGCTTCGGCTACATGGCATCGTGCTGCAAGGGTCCTGATCAAACCAAAGGATGCTTAAGGTGCGGCAAGGAGGACCACAAGTCTGCAGAGTGCAGCAGCGCCCCGCTGTGCTTCCTCTGCGCGTCAAGAGAAGACAAGCTTCGGACAAATCACCTGCCGGGAAGCATCGTTTCGAGAGGCACCTTCGTTGAAGAGGCCTCAAGGACGACCAAATTAACCAGCCACACCCAACCAAGATGCCCGAAGGCTGGCAAGCCCGATGAGCGGTACTTCCGCACTACCGAGGACGATGCGTCCACTTGGTTGGAACAGAAGAAGAAGCCCCGAACAGACCATCGTTCGGAGTTAAGAAGTAGCTTGGCGTTCAGAGGACAGCCTCGTTGAAGAAGCCTCTTTAACGCTCAAGCTAACATCGTAGCTGGGCTAGTCCAACAGCAAGCCCAGATTTTTATGACAAGGCCAAGTTGGCAAAAAAGAATAGGGCCGATGCACGGCCAAAGGAACGGCACCCCCTAAAGTAATGCGAAAGCGGTACAGGGGCGTGGTTTTTAGTCGGTCGTTGGTAGCATCACTATAATGGTCTGGAAAAACTAAGCCCTGGCCTCGCGATCAAGCTTGGGTCAAGGTAGAATGAAACTCTAAATCTGGTCGGGGCCTGGATCAATCGCTAGGCTCGATCGCCGAGTTTGGTCCTGGCTTGACTCTAGCTTATCATCGATTCCACTCAGCGCCATTTTATATTCAGGAAGGTTTTGTTTCTCTTCTATAAAAAATTGATCAAATCTCAAACTATCCATTTTATGCTTATCGCACTTCTTGTTACTTCTTTTTCAGTATAAACTTGATGAAATTAAAAAAAACTGTTATCAAGAACGTCAACTTGAAGAAAAAACTAATCATAGAGTGTCAAGCAGGGAAGTATTTGACGTAAAAATTTCTACAAGGAAAACTTCATTAGCACTATCCACCATGTTCTTCTCATACACGTCCTTCTCATTGCATTCAAAAAATATCAACGATCAGTTTAAACTAATCACGATAATGTATTTTAATTAAAAACACAAAAACATGATACTGATTGACAATCGCTTGTCTCTTCGTTAGTCTCGACATTCGGATTACTTCGGATGCATTCGGCTCGAATCGCGTCCACAACGGTAACCAATCCTGTTGTGGGCGCTACTCATGTGTAGTGCGAAAGAATACCAGAATTGGGTGCACTGCTATATAGCAGGGCTCGCGCTATAGCCACAAGGAAATACAAGATACAGCCACGCTGGGGGCCCCTGTCTCAAAAATATTCAAAATTGGCTCACTTTTGGAATTTTATATCCAGAATGGCCGGTTAACGAAATTGATACCCAATATTAAAAGATCATTTACAATTAAAATTTTCCCTTTTATCGAAAATTTTTCGAATAATTCAGCTGTAAATTTTATTATAAACCTAAATTACTTACAGTACGCTCCCGCCTATCGCAAAAGATTCGCGATAGGTGAGTTTCCTCAGGTCATTAAAAATCTTCTTTTTTTTTAATTTAAAAGTTAAGGAAACAATCAGAAGAGAACATTCATAGGTTATTATGCTAATGTCACATACAAATCAGTAAGAACTTAGTTTGTTACAATTTGTATAACGAAAACAATTGAAAATTTTACATACGTAATACGTCATAACTCTTTGCAATTAGGCCCGTTGGGTATACTGGACACTCCGCAATTTCTTCTGCGGTCAATTCCTCAACCACGCCGGTATTCATGTTTATTTTCGCCCGTACTAAATTCCCATAAACAGATTTAAATATTGCACGAAGAATTGTGTGCTTCGATGATCTTTTTTCCAATATTGCGCAGACGTCGCCATTGGACGTTGATAAGACAATTTGTTCTCCGGTTGGCATAGGATTTAGGAAAAGACCTCTTGTTCTGAATTGAATTGAATGATCTGGAGAAAAAACGTGTCTTCGGAGTTCAAATATCCGATTCGGATGATTGTGGGGAATAAGCCGAATGAGTGCAAGATCCTCAAACCTAAATCCAAGTACTCTGGGAAAAGTTTTCCTTAGATCAGGAGACCTCGACCTTTCACGATGAGTTGGTTCGGCAGGTGGTAGAGACGTGGCAGGATTATGAGTTGTGGGATTAGGGTCGTCATTAGGCAAACGCTTGAACTGCGAACTGTATTCTGAAATAAGAAATATAGGATTAAATTTTTGTTTCAAGTGCCTACAGAACCGTATATTGGTACACGACGAGTTGCAAATGAATATTTCGTTATGTTTAACGAAGTAATAGTCACACAGAATATTATCAGCCATAGCTAAGACACTGTTACTAACATAAGATGTAAACATCTGGAGTAGTTGTGGTTTTAGGACTTCACACTTCGTCCCTAATCCCCAAGAAAAGACGTGGAAAATTGGTTCGAATCCGGAGTCTTGGTGGTTTTATGATTTAAAACATTGTGTCTAGCCTAAAAAAATGTGACGAATTGGTAATTTTATGCTAGAAATGTATTTTTTCAAACCAAAGTAGTCGCATCCTATGTTTTCTAGGTTTTTGACTCCGAATTCGCAGAAAGTTTCTTTCAATTCAAGCCCTTCTAGATTATCGTACTCTTTTACCTTCGAAAGATCAACGTCATGGATTCTGTTTAATTTTACAACGTTCCTGTGTATGTTCTCTCTTCAATATTCAACAAAAGTCTGTCATCATGCTTATATCCCACCTACCTTGGTAGCGACGTTCCATCTATACTATTTTGATAGAATCTTTCTCCATGCTCTTCACCGCAATAACGAAAATTATTGGAAAGTAGTCAATATGGGAATTTTAAGCATGTAATTTCAAGCTCATATTACATTCCATTTCACCGAAGATCTTTAACATATGCCTGACAATTCTTTTGTAATTATGACTCCCGGATCATAAGTTTCTCTGGCCGGCCAATTCATCTTTTCATGATGATTAGGTCGGTCTCTATTATCCAGTAAGAATAGGGAAGATAAGTGTTTAACGTTACCTGATTGCTGACCCAGAATACCAACTTGATATTATCAAAATTCACTTACAACGTAATTGAATGTGCTAGCGGTATGGATGCAAAAACATTCGTATTGTAATGCAAAACAGCTTTCAAACTTCTTTTACAGGAATCTATCAATGTTCTAAATTATATGGTTATGTAAATCCCTGCTTCCAATTCATCCATCAATGCATTTATATCGTGACAGCAAACTGATGAATACTATGTTTCTTTTGTCAAGTATTTTCTAAAACCTCTTCCTCCATTCCTATAGTCAGTTACTCTCACATTTTTTCGACTGAGATTTTCTTTTTATGTATAGAAACTAAGAACTGACTTATTTCTTTGGATAGTCCTCAATTTCCAACAAGTCAATTTTGATCTACAATTATCGCATATTTTATGTGGCACAATTCATTAACCTGATCAGCAATTCTGACGTTATAAAAATCTTTGTAAATCAAACTGAGGTGCTCAAAAATTGTCCGAAGCTGATCGCAGGTGAGTCTACGATGCGGGGGTGATAACTCTCATACCTTCCCAAGGATAAGTATAAGGGCTTTCCGACTTCAACGAGGACAAAGTCAACTCGTCGTCGGACACACTACAACTTCATCCTCACACCCTGATGCCCTCCTGAAAGGCATTACGCTCCTACTGGCTTCGATAATCTAACAGATAGTGATAGGAATCATTCTTCAAATCCCCTTTGAGGGCAGTTGTCATCGTTCACAGTATCCGTCGAAGTAGCAGGATTTCTTCATTCGTTCAAGCAATAAGATCATACTGAGAGAAAATAAATTTCGTAAATTCGTTTCACCTGAAGTCAGCGATTTTACTTGGTTTTTGAGGTTAGGGACGAAATCTGACAGGGTAGAAACAAACTGGATCCGGATTCGGATTTAGCGACTTCAAAAACGTAGGGTAAGCCTGTTCCCTTTCTGTGTCTAAAATTTTTTTTTGTGTCGAGCAATGTTATTAAAAATGTTCGGACCATGATCAGATTGGTGACACTTAGGTTTTTAGGGTCACTCCATCGAAATCTGGTGTTGGACTTTTAAAATTCAATATGGCGACATGAATGATTAAAAATGTTCGGACCTTGTTCAAATTGGTGATACTTGTGTTACAGAGGTCGCTGCATGTAAATCAGGTATTGGGTTTTGAAAATTAAAAAATTTGAATCCAACATGGCGGAACAAAACAATAAGAAATGTTTAGAACAGGTTGCCAAATTGAATCCGCTATTTTGAATTTTTATAAACTAGCATCCGATTTCAATTCAGCCTACCCAAAAAATAATTTTCAAAATTCAAAATAGCGAGTCCAATATGGCGAGCAAGAGTTTTCAAAAATGTTCGCATATCGATAAAATTATTAATAGTTAGTTTTTTTGAATTTGAATACTTTTCTACTAAAAAAGATCAATTTCCAACCTAAAACGTTAATTAACAAAAAAGAACAATTTTTTACAATACAGTTAAATTTTTAACCGAAGAGCTGAATCTGTAACTAATCTGATGTATTTCCAAGCAAAAAAAATTGTAACAGCCAACGTTTAAAAAAAAACGAATATGCACACAAATTATTTAAATTTTCAAACAATATGTATTTTAAAGCAAAAAATCTAAACTTTTCGAGATAAAATTAATAATTTACTTTTAAATTTGAAAAAATTCACCAAAAAGGAAACAGTTACATTTCAAATTTAAAAGATGAATTTTTAATTAAAAAAAAACTAATTTTTAAGAATGTAGTTCAGTTTTTAACCCAACAATTATGTACTGAAATCATAAACTTTATAGCAGAAAAATAAATATTGTATTAGCTATTTGGAATTTCATCCAAGTAGTTGAAGTTGAATTTTTAATTAAAAAAGAGAAATTTTCAACGGAAAATGGAGTAGCTATATTTTCAGTTGAAAATTATTTTTCAAACAAAGAAAAGAATTCTCTGCTAACATTTATTCAAATTTTCAAGAAAATACGTGAATTTTCAACTCACCCTGTCGTCTTGGTTCAAGTTGCTGTTCGTGGCTAGTATTTTCTGCAGGAGTCGGATGCATAGACGTATGGTGTTCAGAATCCCCGCCATATGAAGGTTCGGGTGGACCCAAATCATTCAATAGACGTGTTATTTCATGTGCATTAAAACCCTCAATACTTTCAGGAGAATATGGGATCGACTCGTTTATTTGCCTTTTAGATGATTCTGTAAAAAGACTCCTGATAAATACAAAACTCATCTTATCCAATCCAAGCAAATTATACGTTGCAATTTTAGGACCTTTAATTACTGAAAAATATTAGTTGCATTTAAAATTATTTTCAAGATTTTATTCTATTTTAAACACTTCACTGGCAGTGACACATATATGGAAAAAAAGTCTAATATCCAGTGTTATTAAAATTCTAATATTTAAAGTAATTTGAGATATACATTTTTTTAACACTTTTTCTTCGGAATTCACTGACATGTTTTATTAAGTACATTGTTTTATTTTAATTTCGTTCGTTTAAAATTAGAATTCCCATTTAGACTCTAATATTAACCTGTTATCGTTTTTTTCATTTATCCTTATTCTTCTATTGTTGAGTCATATTATATAAATGAGTGAGAACTTTGCTCAGATTCTGCACAGAAAGGACCCCGCACCACACGTGCATGAAATGGCTTTTGGAAAATTTTGATTAAACTTAGTAAAATTGTAGTTCTCAACGTCTGCATCAAAATTGTAATTGGGCATGAATTGCAAAAATGGGCAGTTTTTGACTGCACATAACATGCTAATTAAAGCAAGTTATGTGCATAACTTAGACAATATCCAGCAAATATAGGCAATACATGATCAGTATATTATCGATTCTAGCCAACGAATGCAAGACCCGAAGTGGAACTAGGCAATATCTGGCCAATAAAGACGAGACATGAGCAAGGCTGATTCAATATCCAGCAAATAAACTTAAGACATGACCAACATGTTGTCAATATTCAGCCAATGAATGAAGAATACGCAACTAGACCTCTATAGCTTACGGTAACTGAATATCTCTTGTTTGTCATCGATTTCCAGCGTCACTTATGGTCAGAATGAGTTTTGGTGATGGATAAAAAATTCTTCCTTGATGGCAAGAATATCCCAAGAAACATAATACACTGCTTCGAGCCTCTGACTGTCATTGTCGTCCATGTCATTATCAATGTCCGGTCTATAAGCAATCCAGAGTTAATGCTTAGACGCGTTTCGAAATCGAGAAAAAACTCTGACTGTTATAAATCCTGGTCCTGGTACTGGACTACCTCTCGTCGCATCTCAATATGGAATCCTTTGTCATTATCACCTTCCAGTTTGTCTCTCACGTAAGAAGGTGCGAGTCTTACTTGATAAACCCTATCTGTCAGGACTGGAAAATCTAATAATCGGCTCGCATTGGCCCGCAGACTTTGTTCCACATTCTGTAGCCTAGATTTTGCAAGTAATTCATTAGCCATTTTGGCACTAGCTCCTTTCGAAATCAGGGCTAAACTACGTAATCTCAAACAGAATAAGGGAGCGGGTATTGATGACATCCCTCCCTAGAACTCTGTTACTTCCCGCAAGCCTGGAAAAAGGGAATAAATGTTCCTATCCATAAAGGAGGTAATAAATCTGACTTCACGAAGTATAGGCCGAGAACAATCTTTAATTCACTTTGCATTTTCTTTAGTTCACTTTGCATTTTCTAATTTGTTCTTTCTAATCCTCATAAATGGTCTAAAGCAATCCATTCAGCATAGTAACTTTCTTTGTTACGTGGATGACCTTAAATTATATCTTAAAATTTCTTCCTTTATTTGTGCAGCTTAACTTCAAGAAGATCTTGAAAGAACTCATTTGCGGTCTTTGGAAAACAACATGCTATTAAATATAAAAAAATGCCAAATTATCTCATTCACAAGAAAGAGAAAACTAATTGGATTCTTCTACAACATCGAGGGACAACTGTTGGATAGAGTTCTTTGTGCGCGATCTGGGTGTGATCCTTAACTTTGCCCTAACTTACCGGGATCATCTATCTTTGATTGTTAATGAAGCACTTAAAGGTTTACATTTCATTGTCAGAACCTCTAATTCTTTTCATAATCTTCTAGTTCCTAAAAAACTCTATTTTTCGTTAGTCAGACCTCATCTTGAAACGGCCCCTATTATCTGGTCACCCTTTTATGCGGCCCATATGATGAGACTCATGTTCATCTAGGCATAAGAACAGACTCATCGCGCTACTCAGAGACAAAAAACAATTTTTGAATGCCATATGTTGACTGGCTCGAGCGCTATTTTCTGCACTAATAAAATTTGTATACTTAGTAAACTTTATATTTAGTTTCCTTTTCATATGTAATAAACGGCGTTACCCGTTGAATGTTCAAACTAAAATAACAGTAATAATATCCATATTATATACACCTCAAAAACATAACCTCAAAATCGACGCATGCATGAAATTAAGAATTACGCGAAACATCAAAATCGCCAATTTCTTCAATTTCTTTTAAATGGGGATCGAGATATGAATAGAAGACCACCGAAGTTTTCCGAAGCTTCAGATCGGTAATCATCGTGCAGCAGAAAACCTGAGAAAACGAAGGTTGGAGTCGTGCATTTTCGGCTTACATTCGAACTGACAGTGTTCCTGTGCTGCTCTTTTTATCCGAGCCAAAACCATCTTAAGATACTGCGTTTCACATTTGGATGTCACTTAAACCCCGCATACCCCATTAACTCTTATCGCGAATCACGGTGTAAAAAATCAGAATCAAAGCATTACAATCCTGAATTTCCTTCGAATATTATCAGTTGACAGGGGATGAATTGAACAAATATTTATATGAAGAGAATTATGTGCCTTCGGAAAATAAAGTACCTATACATGTCCGTCTCCGTCCATTTTCTCCATCCCAAAAAGAAGAAGCAGAAATAGTAATTGATCAAATGCTGACAAAAGATGCAATTGCACATTCAAAGTCACCCTACAACTCTCCTATGCTGATAATTCCCAAGGATGGATCATACTGGAAAGAGAATGTATAGGGTTGTAATTGATTTTCGATTATTAAATGAAAAAACTATTGGAGATGCTTACCCTCTTCTGAATATCACAGTAATTATGGATCACTTGGAAAAGCCCAATATTTTACCGTCTTTGATTTATCCAGTGGGTTTCATCAAATCGAATGAAATTTAGAAGATAGGTCCAAAACTGCCTTATAATTTAAAAATGGACATTACGAATATATTAGAATGCCCATGGGATTAAAGAATTCAGCGGCCAATGCCCCGCGATGTATGAATCAAGTACTTTTAGGGTTACGGGAAAGCGAATTATTTGTCTAGCTCGATGACAAAATAACTTGTGCGGAAATTTTAGAAGTACATGGAAAGAAAGTAAAACGTCTCCTTAACAGGTTCAAAGAAGCAAATCTTTTAAAAAGCCAAAGCTCTTTTAAGCCAAGAAGGAGAAGGTATACATCTTTCTATACCATATTATTCTCATGAATTAAACAGCGCTAAATGTAATTATTCTACCACTGAGAAAGAATGCCTCGTATTTGCATATGCAGTTCAATGATACCGATCCTATTTTTATGGAAAAGAACTCACATTGATCAGCGAACATGAGCCCTTAAAATGGATAAACTCAGTAAAGCATCCAGGACAGAGACTTATTAGATGGCGATTGAAATTGAGGGATTATGAATACGAATTCAAATACAATCTCGGGAAATTAAATACTAACGCTGATGCCGTCTCTAGGAGTCCAGGTGTTAAAAGTCTCTCAGGCGAAAGCAAAAAAGAAAAGGATTACGCCAGGTTACTGTCTGAATAGACAAGTAAAGCTAACCTAAGTACAGAAGAACAAGCTGACCCAATAACCAGAACCTCGGAGCAACCCTCAGTTAAATTGAAGAAAGGATTGTAACATTATTACTAGTTGCTAACCGGGGATTGACTTTGTGTTTATTTATATTCATTTGATTACTGCACTTGGCTGATTTTAATAAGTGATCTTACATATACCAAAAATTGTATTAATTTTGGGTAATAATTCTGTCGTATTTTAAAGTTCTCTCAAGGATATTCACTTTTATCTAGAGATTCGTTCAATTTTCGTTCACTGTATCCTTTCTAGTAAATTGCAACCAACAAAATACATTGATTCCAATACTGATGGGATATTAAAACTAGCTCTAAAAAATTTACAGTTACACTTGAAAATTATTTTTACAACAAAAAAATAAATAGATCTTATTTTTATAATAAAATTTCCTACTGAAATTTTAAATCATAAAGAAAATAATAACAAAAATCATAGATTGTGGATTCACTCGAACGAGAGATGATTGCGCGGATTAGTGATATATCTCTCTCATAAGATCTAGTTGAAATTATTTCACATAATTTAAATGTTCATATTTTTTATGTTTCTTCGCACAATGAGGTCCTCATGTTCAAATAAGGTGCAAGGTCGTTAAGAAAGAATACAATTTTATTTTACTTAAATTTAGTTTATTTTATTAATAAGCCTGAACTTTATTTGCACAAGGAGGTCTTAACATTTACGTTAAGTGCAAAGTCGTTACGAGAAAGTACAACTTTATCCTGGCTCTACCTGGCTGTTTACTTTTGAGTCATGATCGTATCAATATAAATATTCGCCCGTAGCTTTATTATTAAATTCCAAATGTGAAAATAGAACGGACCGTCTCAACGCCTCCCTAAATGGATAGAGCTTTTATTTTATGAAAGGTCTATGCGTTTCAAAAAAAAAAAAAAAAAAAATATATATATATATATATATTTAGCGAAATTTTCAATCAATTAACTCTACCGAGAGCGTAACTGATGTAGTGATCTCAACGGAGAACGAAAAAAAAAGTTTAAACTGTGGGAGAATAGCATGTCGATACTTTAATCGTATATATAAATATACCAATTATTGCCCCCGTAAACTAAAAACTCTTTAGAGAAAAAATATTTATTTGTAATTCTTCAATTTCAAGAAATTGATAACCATCAACGCCCCTCTTAACGAATGGATACAAATGAAATTGAATTCATTCGTTTATAAACTAACTGCTTACTTATTACATTCATAGATATTTTTAATAATTTTTTTATATTATTTATTTTTATTGTATTTTTATTATTTATTCCTACTTCTCAATATTTTGTAATTATCATGTAGCACCTTATTCCAAACCTTCTTAAATTTATTAAATATCTGGGGGTCGTGAAGGGAATTTTAACCAATCCCCGTATCCCCATATTGTTTTGGCAGTACGCGAACTTCTCACTAGACTTGATCTAAAAGCGTAAAAGCGAAAATAAAATTCATAATACTTTTCATCATACATTTTAATCACAAACCAACGCTGGCATCTCATCGGTCTTTTATTCGGTTTTGTAGAATTTATATTTTTATATCGAGATATCAGTTTGTACAAACGATCTTTTTCTAATGCATTTAATAAAGTACAATGCGCCACGTTTTTTGTAATTTGTTCATCAGTTAATGTATACTCATCCGGAGCTTTATCATAAGTTTTAATAGAATTAATTTTCTTTATAACATTTGAAAAATTTTCTTCGGGTTCCAAATACTTCCCTAAACATTCTATGTATTTTTTTTTGGAGATTTTCCGCATCCATCATTATGCGAATTCTTTTTATATCTTTTTCTACTAGTTTAATTTTAATCGGCTTATTTTTATCTTTCAGTTCAATAATATTATCATCAAAATCTATTTTCTTTTTTAATCTTTTCAATAGGTCCACTCCAATAATACATCCATTTTTAAGTCTAGAAACAATCAGAAAAACGTAAGAACATTTCCAGTCGCCCATTTAAAATTTTGCATAAATTTGATGCTTTAATTTTACAGGTCTTCCCCCAGTTGCACCAACAATTGTGGTTCCTACAATTGGTTTTGCAATTTTTCAAGAAGGGCCATTAATTGGTCCATTTCTGCAATTTCAGAATCAAAATTGCTTACATCGGAATAGTTTTGCGCGATCGTATTATTTTTTGCTCCTAAATTATCTCATACCTTGGAATCATTTTGTGAATTTTGATTTTTGGAGACATTTTCTAATTGAAAAGTTTTAGTTTTGGCATTCTCAGGGGAAAGACCAATTGGATCACGTGTATTTTTAATTTCTAAATTTTTATTTTCGTGTTCTGATTCTGTATCAGAATCGTTCGAAAATTGTTAAAAAACATGCTCCTTATTCATTTTCTCAATCATAGACTAAGAAAATTTAATTTTCCTACTACCTGTTTTTGATCCTATATCACAGTCGTTTTTATCGTCCCTCATTTTGACGATCTTAAATTGTAATCAGTATTCAATTTAAAAAAAATTCAATTTTGAAACGAATTTATTTTGTCAGCAATTTTCATTTTATTTCAATTTTACACTCGGTGCATTTCAATTCTGAAATGAGCCAATTATTATCGATTTTATTTCGAGGATAATAATTTAAGCATTCTTCATAATGTTGACAATTTTATATGGATGCAACTTTAAAGGAGTTCTCCCGAATACAATGGGTCACTTGTACGTCGTCTAGAGTCAAACGATTTATGGCTCTCTATTATACTCCCGAAATCAAATGCACCGGACTGACCGTGACATTTACGCAACCTCTCTACTTTAATTTCCTCGAGTGTCCCACCAGGCAGGTATCAGTTGTAACATTATGACTACTTGCTAACCGGGGATTGACTTTGTGTTTATTTATATTCTTCATTTGATTACTGCACTTGGCTGATTTTAATATGTGATCTTACATATAACAAAAATTGTATTAATTTTAGGTAACAATTCTGTCACATTTTAAACTTCTCTCAAGGATATTTATTTTTATCTAGAGATTCGTTCAATTTGCGTTTACTTTATCCTTTCCCGTAAATTGCAACCAACAAAATACATTGATTCTAATACTGATGGGATATTAAAACCAGCCCAAAAAATTTTACAGTTACAGTTGAAAATTATTTTTACAACAAGAAAATAGATAGATCTTATTTTTATAATAAAATTTCCGACTGAAATTTTAAATTAGGATTAGTGATTAGTTGAAATTATTTGACGTAATTTAAATGTTTATATTTTTTTATGTTTCTTCGCACAACGAGGTCCTGATGTTTAAATAAGGTGCAAAGTCGTTACAAGAGAATACAATTTTATTTCATTTAAATTTATGCACTAAAAAAAACTAAGTTCCCAAAAACTTACGTCTAACTATTCCAATTCTGATGAATTTGGATAGTTTAGTTGACGGAAGTTTGTAAGTAGAGTAGGAAAATTCGTTAAGAGCAGCGTCCTTTTTGACTAAAGTTTCTTCAATTAAAACTCTGTCTTCAATGGGTGGATGAATGAACCAAGAGACTCTCCCCTCGTAGATCCTCGTGTAAGAAGTCTTGGTAATTCAAAGAAAGCAAAGTAAAGAAGAGAGACCTGGTACCGGTTCGCAATCAATTTATAAAGTGCGTTGGTCCCACGCTATCCACACTTATTAGCTGGTGGCGCGCGCAATCGATCGTATGATCGAATGATTTCGTGTATCATTCCTTAGCTCTACCTGGCTGTCCACTTTTGAGTCATGAGTGTATCAATTTAAATATTCGCCGTAGCTTTATTATTAAACTCCAATTATGAAAATAGAACGGATCGTCTTCGACGACGAGTAGAAGAAAAGATTAATAAATTTCAGCTGAAATATCGGGAATCTAGTTCGGAATCAGAAGATAGTCCCAACCATCCCG
>NC_046658.1:157324764-157326128 GCF_010883055.1 Belonocnema kinseyi | reverse complement strand
TCGAAAGGCACGAGGTGCATTCCCTAGCTTAGTAGTACCTTTGGCAGTCCTTGCTTCTCGAGAATTACACAAAAGTCCTCAACCTAAATCTAGAAAACGTTTTCGTAAACTTTTCGATCAAGATGAATTGGTCGAAAGCCAAGAATAAAGAAAAGGTAAAGTTTGTGAACGAGTGAAATGTAAAACACATTAAGAAAAATTATCGAAGATAGCGATATTGAAATAATGATTTGTCATGGAATGGTGTCTATACCTCTAGAAGAGATTGGCAATCTCATAATGATCGAAAACTCATTAAGTAAGATCTGAGGACTTGAAGGGGTTAACAAAACATACGGAAGAATACGGTAAAGATTTACATGTCCAGAAATTAAAGACCAAGTTACTGAATTCGTGTGAAAGTGTAGTGTTTGTCAAGAACAAAAATTATTCGAGCCAAAACTCATGAACCCGTGATTATTACGGACACACCCATTGAAACTTTTGACAAATTGTCCTTCGACAGAATAGGACCTTTACTAACAAGGCCTGATGAAAATCGGCATATTCTTACAAGGCAGGAGAATTTCTCAGAATACTGTATTGCAGTGGCCATACCAGACATAACAGCAACAACAACTGCTCACGCCTTGGCTGAAAATCTAGTTTCACAACATGGAACACCAAAGGCCATATTGGCCGATCGAGGAAACACGTTTACAGGAAATCTTCTAAGAAAACTATGAGAAATATTTTGAATCAATCAAAGAACTACTTCAGGATGTACACCTCAGATGGATCGCTAGAAGGAAGCTTTGGACCAATCGGAAAAAGAATTTTTACACATTCTTTGGGCTCACGAACAGGTCATAAAAGGTTTGGTGGGAATGTGGAGTAAGCAGGGGCCCCGTTTTTGAAATATATAAAAGTAGCCTAAAACGTATGATGATTATGAAAATCGAATTTTAGACAATCGGCACCAAATTTTGCACACATGCTTTGTTTCCTATACAGGCTGTAAGAGTATGGGGGGACATAATAAGGATGAAGATGGGGGGGGGGGGGGGGGGGGGGAGTCGCAGTTTTAGAAAAATTGGCATAAGATTTTTTACACATATATTTTGGGTTCCCGGGCAGGTCGTAAGAATATTGGGGGATAATGAGGTGGGGCACCGTTTTTGAAATATATACAATGAAGTGGCCTTAAATGTTTGATGCTTATGCGAATATAAAGTATTTGACAAATCAGCCGCCTTCGCATCTGATACTACCAGGTGTATACGCATGAAACCGGTATTGCCATTTAGCGGCCAGTAGGCACACTTGTAGGCACTGTCGGAACTTACCATTTGTGCTAATTGGCGTATTGTCATCTGTCAACAATA
>NC_046658.1:157321726-157324664 GCF_010883055.1 Belonocnema kinseyi | reverse complement strand
GGCGCATACTTTGAATAAAATATTTGTTATCATTCTCTTGAAATAAATGTGTTTTTTTCTTGAAAAAATACCGGTTTCATATGTATACACCTGGTATTAAAACATTAATTAATACGTTCAACTTTAAATACGGTGACGTGCACCGAAGAAAGGGGGATTGCGTTAAAAAGTAACATCAAATGCAATAAAAAGTTTGACATTTAACCGCGTAGTTCAATCATAAGCTAAGTTAGTCTTAAGTAATAAAATATTCTTTATTATGTGTTTTACATTTTTTATTACTTTATCCTGCTTATATTAACATTTCTGTTCGCTCTCGAGGTATAGTATGCATTAAAGAGGTCGCTCTGCGACAAGCAGGTCCTTACCACAGGGCACGTCTGGTTTACCACAATAATTAGTATTAATGTTCATTATTTTATTATTATACATCAAGAACGAACAGAAATGTAATAAAACATAGCATTTGAAGTATTTATCAAACACAGTTATTAGAATTTTGTAATCAGTCGAGAAATTCTAATATAACTTGTAAAAAACTTGCAAGGCACCTTGTTTAACCAAACTTTGCATGTGTTATCCTGAAAAAACTGCCCCCCCCCTTCATCCTCCCCCCAAAACGCTTAAGACCGATCCGGGAACCCAATAAAGATGTGTAACAAATCTTATGCTGATTGGTCAAATACTGAGCGCCATTGGGCCATACTGTTGTTCCAAGATCTAAAATTAAATCATACGATCCTGAGTTTTAACATGTAAAAAGCTTCTAATCTATGCGGATCAGATCCAAAGCGGGTACGGAATTGGGGTATGAGCCAATATCACTTTTTTAAACACAAAATTTGCTTAAATAATAGATAGATTGTATCAACATATTTACCAATAGGTTTCAGGATAACGGCTACGTATAAGAGCAGAATACAGACAATCCTCATCTTTTCTAATTCCACGCCAAACTATTTAATATATTTATTAGAAATTTGCTTAAAAATTTAGCTCATGAATTTTGTACTACCTCATTGGGTTATAGAATCTTCACTATGGTCGTTATCTTTTAAAGCGAAGGCGTCAACTTTGTCCTTCTAAGATATTTACATTTGATAAGAGTCAGTTTAAACGAAAAATACTTGGTTACGTCAACTTTGAACAAAAACATCTATCTCTAACTTCCAGCCTTTCAATTACTGTGACAGAAACACCCAAATATATTTCTTTATCACAAAATATGAATGCCATCACTATTATGTTCTCGCGCAGAGACTTAAAAGGATGTGAGGGGCTAATCACTTCACTTTTAAACATACACTATTAGAAATATACTAAAATTTCAACTCAAATGATTCAATTAATATTAATAATTTCTCATGTTTTCAAGGAATTTTAGAGTTTTTCTTTGGAATTCCTAATACCTAAAAGGATTCCTTGCGAACGCAATATTTCGAAGGAATTTTAAAGTATTTACATGCGAGTAAAGAACATTCGAAAAGATTTCTGTTGATTTAAAGGGATTCAAAGAAAAATTTATTTTTCTAATATTTATATTTGTCTAATTGTCTAAATCATCTTACTAGCAACAATACCACGTTTAATATTAACTTTGTCCAAAATCAGTTTTGCGAACAAATATGATCTTTCAAAATGAGAAAAGATGTGAAAAGATTTCATTCTTAGTGCACTTAACTTTTTCCCAAAGAATGCCTTGTAACGTTATTCTCCTAATTTCTTTTTATGTAATCATCATTATAGAATTGTAACTAAAATTAATCACAATTGAGAATCCAATGTGATACTAAAAGTCAAAGATATAACTCACTTCTACCCTTTAATTTCATTTATATTTTAATATATTTGTCTTGACATTTCCATCTCACGAAATTAATCATAAATTTTGGATGTATCGATTTTAAGTTGCCCTGCTCAGGAAATTGGTACCGAGTACACACGTCGGTACCAATCCTGCTAGGATGACAAACCTGAATCGAATCCATTTATTATTTACAAAAATCCCAAAAGAAACTCTATCAACAATTTCTGGTTCGAAATTGACATTGAATTGTAATTCACTTTTTTCTACTTTTAGTCCGTTGATCTTAAAATAGTTTTGCATCCGAAACCCCTTTGTTATATAATTATCCTTGAGTTCTGGATCAATAGTAACTCTAATTTGAAATCAGTTCATTTTACTCTTTTTTATGCAAATAGTTATTTTTATTCTTACGAGAGATGAGACCACAGAAGCGAGAGTCAAAATTGCAAACTGAAAGGTGGAAAGTTAATCGAAATTCCCCTTCTGTTAAAAATTTTTTTGAAATTGTATTTTATAAAATGCACTTCATTCCACGCAAATTAGGTGCAATATTCCGAAATTTTTAAAGGCTACTTTTCTACCTTTCATTCCATTTACTCGTTTCGCCTCACAGAAGTCATGCGACAATTTTGAAAATTTTACTAATTCCTAAGCTCATGATTCTGTGAGATAAAACTCATTAAAGTCCATTGCACTCCAAATCTAATTTCTTATAAATTGGCTTATCCTCGCTGCATTGGTTCTTGCAATTAACAAATTGCCAACACAAACTAGGTAACAAGATCTGGTAACAAGACACACGTATTCCTATGGATTTTGGGGCGCTGAATTCAAATTCGGTATAAAAAATCACCCATCATGTCATGGTTGAGCCATAACCTCAAAAAATGACGAAACACAATTAAACTGATTATATTGTCCCGTTGTGTTTGCGGTACCGTTTCCTTCAGCATCGGCTTAACCTACATAGAGGTTTAACCTATCATAACCTAACAAAATCTGACCTAACCTAACCGATTACGCTAGCATCCCTGTTCTTGCGTACTTTCATATTTTGACATTAATAGCAGTAAATGTCTGGAGTTTCGTAACCGCTTGTTGCTAGCATTATTCATTTGTGTCTGTAACCAG
>NC_046658.1:157312204-157321626 GCF_010883055.1 Belonocnema kinseyi | reverse complement strand
AAAATTCAAACAACGAAAAGTACCGCAAGTACTCTACACCAACCACATGGAAAAAACCCGTTATTGTGAAGGACTGCTACTTTTGCATGAATTCCGTCAAAGAGTTTAACGCCAAAAATAAAAATAACATTTCGTACATTAATGTGTGCACAGTCACAAGAGAAATTGAAATCAATAAAAATGCACGCCAAACTGATTGAAGTGCTTTAGAAGATGATAAAATAGAAGTTGAAAGTCAAAATCATGGAGACGGTAGTGAAACCAGTGATCCAACAGTAATTAGTTCGGATGATCCCGATGAAAATGACGAAAAAGATGACGAATATGGCGTGCATAAAATGAAATTCAAGGTTCCAATATTAGTGTCGCAACTAGAACTAAATGATTTTATTAGAGATCTTGGATTGCCGAAAGACGGCGCTGAATTTTCCGCTTAATTTCTGAAAAAAAGAAATCTTCTAGAGCCAAAGACAAAAGTTTCATTCTGTCGCAACAGGGACAACGAATTCAGAAAGTTTTTCGTTAAAGACGAAGAGACGTCTTTAGTGTACTGCACTGACGTTAACGGATTAATGAACCACTTGAAGAAAAATGTGTACAGAGACGAAGAATGGCGACTTTTCATTGATTCGTCAAAACACCGCATTAAGGCTGTTTTACTGCATAACACGAATATTTACGTTCGTATCCTTATAGCTCACTCAACGGTCATCAAAGAAGAATATAACAATGTTAAAATGATTCTTGAAAAAGTTAATTACACGAATCACAAATGGCAAATATGTGGTGATCTCAAAATCATAACAATGATATATTAGGCCAACAATCGGGTTCCACGAGAGAGCCATGCTTTATATGCCTGTGGAATAGCAGAGATCGAGCCAATCATTAAAGCAAAAAACATTGGCACTTAAGAGATTCATTCAAACCTGGTTCTCATAATATCATCAACCAAAGCCTCGTTGATCCAGAAAAAATTTTAATACCAACCCTCCACATAAAGCTTGGGCTCATGAAGCAATTTATCAAGGCGTTAGACAAAGATGGACAATGCTATAAGTATATATCCCTTAAATTCCCTAATGTTTCAGACGCTAAATTGAAAGAAGGAGTCTTTGATGGACCACAGATTCGAATATTGACAAGAGATACTAATTTCGTGAGCCACATGACGAAAATTGAAATGGACGCTTGGGAAAGTTTTAAAGCAGTAAACGCAAATTTCCGCAGTAGCAAAAAAAGACCAGACTACGAGAATATTGTTGCGAAAATGATAAGAAACTACAAAACGTTAGGCGGCTTGATGAATTTAAAACTTCACTTTCTAAATTTCCATCTGGATAAGTTTCCAGAAAATGTTGGTGATTTCAGCGAAGAACAAGGGGAACCTTTTCATCAAGACATAAAAGTGATGGAACAACGATATCAGGGTAAATGGGACGAGGTCATGATGGCTGATTTATGCTGGATGTTGAAAAGGGAAACGAATGTAGGTCTTAAACGTAAGCGTAACCCTTTGCATCGTTCCTTCGAAGAAAAAAGGACACGTTATAGCAGACAGAAAATAGACTGAAGTAGGTCTATAAATCAATTTAATTACGATAAAAATCAAGAAAAAATGTAAACACGAAGGATAGTAAAAATATATCCCTTAAGTTTAAGAAAAGCAGAGAGAAAAAAATTTTAAATAAAACTCTTATTCATTTGCATGTTTAAGTTACAGTTCTACATTTTAATTGATACAAATATTGTCAGGTTAATTGAAATGGGGTCAATTCTACTTGCAGTTCTAAGTCTCTTCAAATGAGTAATGTGCGTCTAAATTTTTAACCACCTGTAGTACAATGAAATGAATTCTATTGTGTTACAACGGGACCACTTAAGTTAAGTTGTGTTGTCTTAAGTACAATTTCGTTAGGTTCTGTTAAGTTAGATTCATTTGCAGGTTAAGATCGAGCTAACCTATTAAATATAGCACACATTTAAGGCTGAGAACCGTAAGCTTACATAGCTACACGTGTGGTTGAATTTCATTTGACTAGGTTAGGTTAGGTCAGGTTTTGTTAGGTTAGGATAGGTTAAACTTCTATGTAGGTTAAGCCGAAGCTGAATGAAACGGTACTGCAAACACAATGGGACAACACAATGAGTTTAATTGTGTTACGTGAATTTAAGTTAGGTTAGGTGAGGCTAGGTTAGGTCAGTTTTTTTAGGTTAGGATAGGTTTGACCTATTTGCAGGTTAAGCCCAAGCTGATTCAAACGGTACCGCAAACACAACGGGACAAAACAATCAGTTTAATTGTGTTTCGTGAGCTTAGGTTAGGCTAGGTTAGATTTATTTCTAGGTTAGGCTCGAGTTGACCTATTCGATGTAGCACACATTTGCTACTGAGAAAATATGCTTCCAGAGCTTTACGTGTAGTTCAATAAATTTCTGTTAATTCAGGTTAGGCGAGGTCAGGTTTTGTTGGGTAACGTTTTGTTAAATAATTTGATATCAGGCAAGGGTTGATCCTTCACAGTTGTCGACATGTTTTTGAAGTGAAAATTTGCATCACTGGCATTATTTTGAAATTTATTTGCCTCAGTGCATGATTTTTCGTCATTTTTTGAGGTTATAGCTCAACCATGACGTGGTGAGGGATTTTTGATACTGAATTTGAATTCAGCGCCCCAAAATGCATAGGAATACGTGTGTCTTGTTACCAGATCCGCACACTTTTTTTTGTGTTACTGTGTTGTCAGAGTGTACGGGCGTTCTCTTGTGCCTTAACCGAATCAATTCGCCGGTTTTGCAGGGATAGTCAAAGGTTTGCACACTGGCATCCTTGTGTTCCTATAAGAATGGGTTGCGCAAGGATGAACGGGTAACTCTCCAGTATAGCCTCAGCCCATCAAAGCGGGGACTAATTGGCAATTAAGGGAAATGAAATGAAAGTTTATAATTGATTTTTTTTTAGTTTAATGTTATTCAAAACACCCTTAAGTCCTTCCCTGCCCTCCTTACCTAGATTCGTGGTGATCTATAGTGACAGAGAGCTTCGGAATAATTCCTCGTAGGAGAGAATCGAAAACCAAACGGCTACTTCTCGCTAATGCTTGGTGTCCACCTGACGATCTCCTCGATCCTCGGTTGTTATTATTAATCGCTGTTATAATGATTTTCTTGCTGAGAATACAAGATCACATGTAAAAGTTCTTGACAAGTAATTTATTTGTTATTCTCTCTATACGTGATGTATTTTCGAATTTGATTTCCCCAGTCAAAAAGTAGACATAAATTTATCATTTATTTACTTACTTTCGTTTTCGTTCTCAAATCTTTGATTGTTGGAAATAGGTCGATGCCTCAGAACACGATGAATGCTTTTCTCTTTCGGCATGTTTGATCATTCGAATCACAGTGTAATAATATTTGCAGACAAATTCACAAAAACACTGCACACAATAACTTCAAACTAATCTACTTGTCACTTAGCCTGGTGATCGATCTTTTTTCTTTTTTCGTTAAAAATTGATCAATTTGGAAATAAATTCATCTGTTTTCATACAGTGTTTGGAGTTTCAGAATTTTATTGAAAATTCGTCATTCTTAGTA
Organism: Belonocnema kinseyi; assembly: GCF_010883055.1. NCBI lineage: Eukaryota > Metazoa > Arthropoda > Insecta > Hymenoptera > Cynipidae > Belonocnema > Belonocnema kinseyi. The sequence goes on along the minus strand of NC_046658.1, from coordinate 157,318,026 downwards.
GAAAAATAAACTTCCTAATCGAAATTTCATCTTTTTTTCGAGGAGTCTATTATTTTGTTAAAAATTTATTTTTTTGTGAAAAATTAATTTATTTAAGAGAAAATTCGATTATACCATTTTCTATAGAAAAATGATGTTTAAAAAAAATTGACCTTTTTTTGTTAAAAATTTAATTTTTTTAAACCGTCTTTTTTAGGTAGGAAATTAATCTTCGAGTTAAAAATTTATCTTCTTCTCGGAGGGTTCAATTTTTTGTTGTTGAAAATTCCTTCATACAAAACTATTAAGTTGTACATTCCTTTTTTTGTTAAAAATTAAATTCTTTAATTAAAATTTTAACTATCCCACTTTCGGTGAAACATTGAAATTTCGAATTAAGAATTGATATTTTTGTATTGAAAATTCAATTATTTGTTTCGAATATCGTCTTTTTCATATAAAATTAATCTTCTTAATTGAAAATACATCTGTTTGCTTAAAAGTTCAACTACGTATCATCAAATTTATCTCTTTTAGTAAAATTTCAATTAATTTGTTGAATTTTAATGGTTAAAACTTGATATAAAAGTAACAGCACAATTTCAGGATGAAAAATTATATTTTACATTAATAATTAAATTTTTTTATTCGAAAATTCGTCTTATCTTTTTTTTTATATATATTGTTTTAACAGAAAATTAATCTTTGTGATTGAAAATTCATTTTTTTTTGTTAAAAATTTGATACTTTTTATTGAAACTTGATCTTTTTTAGGTAAAAATAGAAGTATTTGTTTGAAAATTCATGTATTTTGTTGAAAAATCGTGTTTTGCATTTCGAACATAAAACTTCTTTGTTGAAAATTCATCTTTTTTATTGAGAATTTTACTATTTTGTTGAAAGTCTCTTTTCGGTTGGTCGACAACTAATTTCTCACCGACCAGATGATAATAAAAGTGCCAGTACGCCCCTATAGTATGTATGTGATGCTAAAGGTTTTTAAAATTGTGTCTTTCTTTTTAAATACACTCATAATTAATTCAATCTCATATTTCTTAAACCATACAATATTTAAAAGAATATCAATTACTGAAAGCTTATACATTTTATGCAGTTGTTTTGTGGTGCAGTTGAAGTGCAAGGAGTTTAATGGTACTTTTTTGCTATTGAGTCGTAGTATAGCAGAGGTGTATTTTTAGTTATAAATTAATATTTGATTTATTATCAATTTCATTCAATATAAACATAAACATTAAGTATTATTCCTGTGAAGCATGGTATTTTTTTATAAAATTTCGTTGCCGATATAAAATGCGATGGCAATTTATTGAGATTTTGAGGTTAAGATTACATTTGATAATTGAAGGGCGAACTGCTTGCAGTTAAAAAGTGTATCAAAAAGAAGTCGGACGAAAACATAAAACTTCCTAATCTCAAAATCTCAAAAAGTTATTGCATTTTACAGTAGCAATTGACTTTGATAACCAAAATTATACCAAATTCCATTCTTCAAAGGAATATCACTTAATGATAATGTTTATATTAATACCAAATAATAACTCAAACATTAACTTATAATTATAAATATAGTAATGTTATACTAACATCACTTCGAAGCAGAAAAGTACTATTTATTTCCTTGCAAAATACTCACTCTGTATCTTTAAAAAAAATACAACGTTAAAGACCTGCACAAGCACGAACGCACACTTTTTCGAATGACTTCACTCTTTCAGTTTGCCCAGACGGCACAGCGGCGGTACGGGTGGCAAGGTGGAACGACCAATCGTGACTATTTCCAACTGCTGTCTAACCCACTGACGGCTCGTGTCACACGTAAATAGCAGTGAAAATCGAGAACACCATCCGAACACACACACAAATGTTAAGAAGTATATGTAGTGCATGTAGTAGTGTACGTTCATACACTTCTCTTCGACTTAGTCTTTGCTATGCGTCAGCGTGAAACACAACATCACGTGACCCCCATTGTTCGTATAGTGTTTTAGATAGATTGCAAAGCGTTCGTAACAAAATTTACAATATTCTATTTCACTTTTTTCAAAGAACTATTCTAATTTTTGTTATTCATACAATACAAAAACAGAAGAACCGACATGAAATATCCGAAACATCCCTCCCCCTTTTTCGATGATTAAAAAACACGAAAAATGATAACTTACTACAGTCACAAAAAAGAACTCACGAGTTAGGTTCCACCTCCGAAGGGTGAACTGGTAAGGCACACAATTTCACAATGCGTCTGTCGAGAGTCCCAGTCGCAGTACGTAAAGTAACGGACCTGACATGACCTTGAGCATCCAGATGTCTAGTAATGACACGACCTAGAGCTTACTTCGTAGGAAATAGGTTTTCGTGCAAGATAAGTATGAGATCCTCGATCTTGATTGAAGGCAAAGGCTTCTGCCACTTCGGACGATTTCGAAGTCTTTATAGATATTCAGAAGACCATCTGGTCCAGAAATCTTCATACGTCTATCTGGCCCGTTAGGTTTTACTCTTCTCAAGATTCGAAAATATTTACTGCAGGAAGAAAGTGATCTCATCCCGAGTGGACTTTGCCTCCTTCTCAATCACTCAGAAACGGATGGGTTGCGACAGCATCTGGTTAAGTTTGAATCCCGAGCAAAACAGGTATAGAGGATCGGTCCTTTAGCTTGTGTACTGATCAAAACAAAGTACACGGGTTTCCATCTTTGAAAGATCGAAACATCCCACGGTGAGCTGAAAGACACTTTTAGCTGGTCGGCCATGCCGAAAAAAACGGACTAGGTAGATTTGTTTGGAAGGCTTTCAAGAATCGAAAAAACCTTGCCTCAAAATCCTAGCTGATCGGTTTTACAAATTTTAAGGAAAAACTATAAATTTTAACCCCATTATTTGTTTTCATTTGTTAACGTTCTAAATAAGATCTGTAATTTATCAAAACAATCAAATTAACGTCAATAAATATGAATAACTTCAAGATGACGATGTTTACAAACGTAAACATACATGTATGTTTACGTCTATTTTCACAGAAGCACGGCGCTCAAGTTGTTCGTTTTCATTTTCACACATCCGTACGCGATTAACTGCTTTCGCGGACAGATCGTTGATTGACTATTACTTGTGACCCTGAAAAATATGAAAGCTAATCACGAAGAAAATAGGAAGAAAGTTTGTGCGTGTTGTGGTAGAAAAGTTGTTGTTGGAAAAAGTCACTTAAGGTATTTTCAGATTTCCACAGAGTATGAAAAAGTGATACGATTGTTGATGAACAAAAATTACGATAAGTCTAACTCTAAGTTCCCAGCAGGTATTTGTGTAACATGTCGAAAAATTCTTGCTGAACATGGAAAAGGTATCACATCACGGTCACTTCCACACATGTTAAATTATGAAGATATAGTTTTATCTAAAGAAACAAGGCTTTTTACTAGATAATGGGGTCAGCCAACCACCACGTCCTCGTCGTTGATCCTGGGTTAAAAGCTAAGAGTGGTTATTGATAAAAAAATTATAGTTTTCCCTTAAAATTTGTAAAAAACGATCAGCTAGGATTTTGATTCCAGGTTTTTTCAATTCTTGAAAGCCTTCCAAACAAATCTACCTAGTCCGTTTTTTTCGGCATGGCCGACCAGCTAAAAGTGTCTTTCAGCTCACCGTGATCCAGAATTCTGGTAGGTTTTGCTCCCGTTGGAAACTCAACCGATGATACTTTTAAACGATCCCGAAGAGAGTGAACTGCCATCCGAAAGAGTTAGGTTTTAAACCTACTTTCAGGTCTCTGGACTTTTACTCTCTGTCTATGCAATATAATTTTAATCTCTGAGATTCTGTTTTTGAAATCAGAATAAAAGCTACTTTATAGTAATTTAGCAATTTCTCGCTCATTCCAAATTATATCATACGCGTCTAAAACACAACTATATAATATACATTAATATTTGATAATGAGAAAATAATGAAGTGATTTATTGATTAATTAATAATATATAATATATTTATAAATGGGTAGATTTGTGAATTATGAATATTTTATTACAATTATAATTGCATACAAATTTCTTGACATTGATATAAATATTGAATAATGTAAAAAGAATAATATTCAGAAATGTTAATAAAATCAAGTCAATCTGAAATATTGACACATATTCCATACTGATGGGTGTCAATTTTAAGCGTTAATTATGAAGGTGTATCCTAGAAAGAAATATATTAAAGAAAATAAGTTTATTAAATCTTTTTCTATTATTTCTGGAAACAATTCTGCAGTTGAGTAAAGTTTTTCCAGATCACGAATTATATAATTACAAGGTGTATCATTATTCATTTCAAATTAATGTTAGGAATATAGAATTGAATACATGTAGAGTAATATTCTACTTCTGTATACAAGATAAATTAATATTATTTAATATCAGGGGGGTGCTTCCACTGTACTGAAGATATACGTAATATATCCAATTTTTCAAAAAATTTTATTTCTTATACTATTTTATTGCTTCATCAATTTCATGTTTTCAACTATTCTATGTTTTCTTCAATTTGATTTCTTCACCCATTTTGTTTTTTAATTCATTACTGTTTGTTCGCAATTATATCATTTTCTTAAAATTCTATTATTGGTTTAAATTATATTTTCAAATCTTTTTTTCTTTCTGAAATATAATTTCTTAAACAATTGTATTTTTCAACCCCTTTTATTTTGTGAACAATTATTTGATTTTGTCAAACATTTTATTATTTTAAATAAATTTATTTTTGTAACATTTAATTTATTAAACAATTTTTTTATATTTTTAACTCTTTTATTTTTTCAATATATAATTGAATAATTTCATTTATTATCATTGGTTAAATAATAATTAATTAATGAAGAGAATACTAATAGTTGATGATAAAAGTATTCTAATTGAAATTCACATAAATTTGTTTAAAATTTACTTTTTAATTTTATGGTCCAAATATTTATAACTTTTATTGCAGCAATTATTTTGTTAACAATTTTCTATTCGAAACAAGAAATGATTTCCCTAATTTAATGCATTAACTAATGCCAGTTGTTAAGCAATTTAATTTTTTTGCATATTTTTTTTCTTGTACCACTTTGTTTCTACATCAATTTCATTGTTTAACCATTTTATGTTTTCTTTGATTTTATTTTTTCAACAATTTTATTTTTTTATTTATTTCGATTTTTAATCAATTGTATCATTTTCTTGAATTGCATTATTTGTTTAAATAATATTTTGTCATCTATTTCTTTTTTCCTGATTTTTAATTTCTTAAAATATTTTATTTTGTAACCCCCTTAATTTTGTACACAATTTTTAAAGTTTGTCATACATTTATTTATTAAATAAATTTACTTTTGAAAAATTTCATTGGTCAACCAATTAATTAATTTTTTAAAATATTATATTATTTACAATTTTACTGTTTAATATCTGATTGATTGATATAATTTATTATCATAGCTTAAATAATTAATAAATAATTAAGAGAATAATAATACTTGATGATAAAAGTATTCTAATTAAAATCCACATAAATCTGTTTAAAATTTAATTTTCAATTTTAGGGCCCAAATAGTCCAAACAGGAATCTTGCATAACATTGTAATTAATTGCGGGGCTAAGAACATTTTTTCCCGAAAATTATGAAAAATGGATACTTTTAGAAGAGTACAGTCCTTTTCATACAAAATTCTCAATTTTGTAAACTGAATGTTAACATTATACAGTCTGTCAAGTTAAAGCGTGGGTGGCTTTACTCGCAGTCGGTAAGGTGTATCGACATGATTTTGGTGTCAAAATATTAAGAAGAGCTCCCTC
>NC_046658.1:157307048-157312104 GCF_010883055.1 Belonocnema kinseyi | reverse complement strand
GAGGGAGCTCTTCTTAATATTTTGACACCAAAATCATGTCGATACACCTTACCGACTGCGAGTAAAGCCACCCACGCTTTAACTTGACAGACTGTAAGTGGCACAATGCTTCTATTTTGTTCACGTCATGACTTTTTTAATTAATGATTACATGAAAATAATTTTTTCCAAAAATTACACACTCAGTTAAGTAATACCCACCTTTGCAGTACACATATGTTAACTATAGAAAAACAAGGAGAAACATTTAATCTCACACAATTGTCGACTAGTTTTATATGTTTAGGTATTAACTTTTTTTCTGTAAGCAACTTTATGTCTTAAAAATTAGACATTACTTCTACGAATTATTTTCGTATAAAATAATACCTTTTATTTAATTGTATTCAACGTATGCAGTTCTTATCGCAAGAAAGCAGAAAATGGATTCTGAGAAGAAAATGATAAAAAATTGTTAAAACCAGACAAAGAAATATATTTAAAAACATTGGAATCTGTCGAAACTTTGGTAATATAAAATGTGTTCCTGTTTTTTGTAGGCAATCGGTACATTTAAAGAAATCTGCATTATTTATCCAATTTCGAAGTTATGTAAACATTTATTTTGCGCCTTATGTAGTTGAAGAAATTAATCATTTCAACAAAAGAAAATCATGTATAATAATGCAAATTATTTATCAAAGAGGTAATTGTCAAATGCTGATTAATGATGATTTATGAAAAAAATAACAATGCATTAGTCGACAATAATTTCAACTAGTGACTGTTTGCCAAAATTAGAAAATATATTGTATGTGGCGCCATCCAGTAAAGTTTGATTTTCAAAAGACTTATCAGAAACGGTACCTTCTGACTCACTAAGAGATCGAACTCTTGAGAAATAGCAAAGGGGTTTTACTCTTAGGATTCAGCTCCCTAGAAGGTACAAATCGTATAGAGAGTAAGTAAGTCCGATCTTTCCAGTCTTTCGATCCTCTACTGATTCCATCCATACCGGAGTGGGGCAGAGCTCGTTCAGTGAAGAATTACTCTTCTCGGGATTCGTTCGAGGCACCAACTTGCCTGCCTGAATCATTGCCTCCAATTGTTTGCGGAGGGATGACTCCGACCCTGAATGATTGGTTGACACCTCTTTCAAGCTACCGTTCTCACACAGAATATATCTCCTGAAGAACGCGTTTACAGCATCACTTTCGGCTCACTCGGGATTCACTCTTAGTCCCTGGAGAGAAGGTTCGGGAACCGTGAAGATTGGAGAACCGATCAAAAAATTGATCGGCGTCAACGATTCCAGATAATTCGGATCATCACTCTGAGCCTGTAACAGTCGTGAATTGAGACAAGCCTCCACCTGCGTGAGAAAGGTACTCATTTCCTCAGAAGTCAAAGAAGTATCTCCCACTACTCGACGATGATAATTTTTTACAGAACGGACAGCTGCTTCCCAAAGTCCTCCGAAGTGCGGGGTGGCTGGAGGGTTGGAACGCTACGTAGTTCTGTTATCAGCAAGATAGAGGCTGATGGCCGATGAGACAGCAGAGGCCTCATTGAAAAGTGTTCGTAGCTTTCCATCTGCCTCGAAAAAAATGGTATCGCAGTCGCTGTAAAGAAAAGTACTTATGCCACGTCGAGCAGCAGGACGTTTGTAAGCCGCCATGAAGCCACCAGCTTTGTTGTCTGAACACGTCTCCAAATGGACCGCTCTCGTAGCAAAACGAACGAAAACAACAATATAGCCCTTATATGTGCCTTGTGACCGCAACCTTTAGTTGTTCGCATCCAAATAGGGCCAGCGTAATCCAGATCGCTTCTAGCAAAGGGCTTAGGCGGTCGAGTAACTCTATGAGTAGGTAGTTGACCCATAAGTTGAGTGAAAGTGGTAGCACGGTGTCTAGCGTAAACAACGCAACGACTCAAAACCTTCTTTATGATACAACGTCCTGTCATTATCCGAAACTGTCTCTGTATATATGAGAGTGTAAGTTGCCTTCCTCCATGCAACATAGCCTGATGCCCATTCCGAACGACGAGAGTGGTGAGAATAGACTCCTTGGGTAGGATATAAGGACATCGCTCGTCGAAATCCATGACAGCGTGCTTCAAAGAACCTCCGAGTCGCAGTAAACTGTTAGAGTCCAAAAAGGGTAGCAAACGAAGTAAAGGACTTTTTGTAGTAACTCGGAGTTGCTTGCGCAAGAACTTCAATTCATAGGAGAAATGTCGACGTTTTTCATATCTCACCATACGAGATCCAGCATGTTTCAAAACGTATGAGGTAATTTTACATCGAGGAAGGTCAGTGGATTTCTTCCTCAACCGGTCGATGAATTTAGTTAGAGTCGAGTATCGACTCAGTAAGGACCACGGTGGCTACAGTTCAACCTTTGCAGAGTGTAGAACGATCCTTTCCTCTCTGTTGATATTTGGATAAATTGAGCCCTTACCAGATGGCCAAAAGATGGGTGATTGCGATAACGAAGGTGGTCTAGTCCACCAGAGAGGATGGTTCTCCGAACGTAAAGGAGAAATTTCTCGAGATGCACAGTCAGCTGGATTGTCCTTTCCGGGAACATGATGCCATACATCACCAGACAGTACAGTCTGTATTTCTGACACCCGATTTGTAATATGTGTCATCCATCGTAGAAGCTGGCCTCGTATCCAGTCGAGAGAATTTGCTGAGTCTGATCATAGATGACTCGGCATCGCAGTAGGAAGATTTAAGACCAAACGAACATGAACTATTAGCCGAACAAGCAGAATAGCCGCACAAAGTTCCAAACGAAGCAAAGATGTCTTTTTAAGACGTGCGACCTTATTCTTGGATATAACTAGTGAGACTCGTATCTCATCCGGGGGAAGCTGAATCCTCAGATAGACAACTGCACCGATGGCCTCCTCCGATGCGTCTCCAAAACCATGAAGTTCGCAGCCAGACATGTCTGAAGAACATCCCAACCAACGTGGGATGCTGACCCATGATAGTTCAGGAAGCTCGGTTCTGTACTTTCTTCATGTAACAATGTGATCAGCAGTGAGATGCTGATCCCAAATTACTTTAAGTTTCCACAAACTCTGCAGAAAAGTTGTTCCCTTCATCCTCTGTAAGCTGATGTAAGGTACAGTTCGCCAAGTAAGGTGAAGAAGCAAAACTAAAAGTTACAGTCTTTATACAGTATGTACTGGGCCCTTCGTCAGGGTGTCACCTCCAGAAACTATCTTTTGGTAGGTGCAATCTTCAGAATGAATCCAAATACGTCTAAACATCTTCTCAATGTCCGCTGTAAAGATGATTGGGTAGCATCTTCAACGAAGTATGACGTCTGGACGTTTCGTTCAGAGTTTAGGCTCTGAATGGAGTACCTTATTTAGAGAAACATCGCAATCAGTTCGCTGTGAAGCATTCAAAACCGGTCTCAATTTTTTACTGGAACTGGTTTTCTTGATGACGCAGTAATGCGGTAGAAAATAACACTGAGTGGATTGCAATTCATCAGGATTAGACAATAAGTCCATTTTACCTAACCAGCATATTTCAGTATACTCTATGTGTAATATTGATGCAGAATAGGATCTCGTAGAAAACGCCTCTCTAAACTAATGAAAATTCTATGAGCAGCAGAACGAGATACTCCCAAATTCATCGACCCGTCCTTGCTTGGAAGTCGAACAACGTAGCGATCATTTTCTAACCGTTGATAAGTGAAGAGAAAAAATTTCTCACCCTCCTCCTCATCAAGTTTGAACTTAGAAGATACAGTCGGAAGATCCTTCTATACAAAAAATCGACGCAATAAGTCCAACAATTCGTGATCAATCGTACATTGTAATCCAACAATCTTTCGACTATATAAAGAATGCTTCTCAGAAAAGAGACCAGATAATATCGAGCCTAATGATGCATTCTGAGCCGTAGGAGTCCCAAAAGAATCCCTTTCGTACCTCTTCTTTATGGCGTGTAAGTAAACTTCTGCACCTAAAATCAAATCAATCGATCCACCCTGATCGACAAGTAGATCCGCCAATTCTGGCTCCTGAATGTGGATCCAATCATCCGTAGATATACGTCTAGGGGGTAAGTAAGATGTAAGTTTCTGTAAAATAATAATCTGTGCATAAAAATAGCCTTAGAGCCGACCCGTGAAGTCACTCTAATTGTTACCAAACCTCGACAGGTTTTTGTACGCTGATAACCGACGCCCCCAATGGGGCGAGTGCTGTGGCTGAAAGCACGGGCCCATATAATCAAAGAGGACCTTGAGCAATATGCCAATTGACAGTAGACATTACAGGTGTAAACGCAGTATTATTTACATTTAAATTAAATGTGGACGGCATAGCTGTATTTCCAGATTCACGACGTGGAGCATCACTAGATGGTCGATGCAACATAGTATGATGCTGACCGGAGCAGGTTTGACAGCGCTTAGATGGAATACAATCTCGAATCAAATGCGTTCCCAATGCTCGCTCAAAGTTATCACCCGTGGTAATCATGTTTATTAAAAGTTGAGCAGGCTCATCCGTGAAGCTTGCTTTCAGGTAATGTAGATTTTGAACTGGTGGAAGTATGACGTTACCCTTCACCATGCAACAAAATATTTCTCGGAAGGCCGGCCATGCAGCAAAATCACTTGAAAATTTAGGTTATTCCAATTGTGGAAACATCTTGTTAACTTGTGGTAAAGGAGCAATATTAAAAGCGGAGGGCATAACCTTGGAAGGGGAAGAAGCAGCAAATGCGTCCAACTCGTCTTGAAAATAAAACTTCGCGACAAAATATTTTTCCTCCACTTTATTAAATAAGTCTTGTGCGAAATATGGATCCGTAAAGTTGTCCTCACGTATGATGAGAAGCTGATCGTGATTTGTACCAAACTTATACCACTTCTTTTCCAGCTTTCCAAGTGTGCGTTGAGAACATTCTTGGAAACATTCGCCAACAAACGGTCTGGTGGGGAATGAAAGGGGGAAAAGATTGAAGGAAGGAATGGGTGACGGGGTGGAGCGCTTAACAGCGGAGAGGAGTGGGCAGTGTGGTATCTGGCGTTAGGCC
>NC_046658.1:157295355-157306948 GCF_010883055.1 Belonocnema kinseyi | reverse complement strand
CCTTCACTTGGAATTGCCTCTCGGAAAATTTCAAGTGGAGGCGTGTGAACAAATTGCTGGACTCTTGAGGTTCTCATTTTTGTCGTTCTGACATACATCAAACTCATCACTGTAAAGGATTAACTGTTCAAAAGTTATAAATAAAATCGAAAAAGCTCAAATAACTTTTAAAAATTACGTTTACAAATATATTATTAAAATTATATTAATGTTTAAAAAACGATTGCAATAAAGCAAATGTAAAGTAAATTCACTTTAAAAGTTACACCACAACAATAAATAGTCAAAATTCGTTTGAAATCGAAACATGTTGAAAGTCAAGTTAAAAGTAAAGTCAATTCACTTTAAAAGTTACATCACAAAAATAAATAGTCAAAATTCGATTAAAATCATAACATGTTAAAAGTCAAGTAAAAAAAAAAAAACAAGAAAAACACAATCCTGCTAGTATGACAACGGAACACTATACGGTTAAAAAAAAGGATGGTTTCCAATGTTACGAAACACAGCGGTGTAAAGTGTCAGCTGTTCAAAAGTTTTCAAATACTTATCAAGCGTAGAATATGAGAAAGCATGTGGTATAACAAACCTGTCATTCTGTGACGTCAGGTATTGATCGCCAAGAATTGCCTTTACAACACTGTCACCTTGCGATTTCGCAATAAGAAGCTCGAAATCCCTGCATTTATTTATTTTCACAGAACTTATATTGCGATGAACTTTTGAAACAACTGACATTAGTCACTTTAATCCTGCAAAGAACACTGCAATCCACTCGCTGATGCCCTCATCCGGCTCGAAGGACCAATTATGATAAAAATAGCACTAAAGAAAGCAAAATTCAAAGCGGGATTGTGTGTAATGGTAAAAAAGATCAGTAGTCACTTCATTATTTGTTTGGCATAAAAAAACGAGATATAATTTATTAACAAAAAAAGTGTCAAAGTTCCTGCCTTCTAGTAAAAGGCTACTTTAAACAAAATAATTATATAAAAGTAAGACGAGTAAACATTCAGACTCGCGCGCTTCGTAACAATTTAAAGACTGACCATGAGTACCTCAATATTATCTGTAATTCAACAGGGAAAAAACCCACAACACGAAAAGATTTAGCCTTTAGAAGGAGGAACCAAATACACAAATTAAGTACCACTAAATACATAAATACGTGTACATTTCTTATTTTTATTATTATATACTTTATTTATTCATTACATACATAATCGCACGTTTAATCGCTATGAAAAATCGAAGCGGTTGCAGTGGGACTCGAACCTAACTTACCTACAAAACTAACCCATTCCCTAACAACTACACCCCACGGCTAACTCACATTATGAAATATTTGGTAAAAATCTCAGCTAAGCGGCGTCGCGTGTAAACTCAGGGCATTATGATTTTCAATAATTAAATTCATTTTTTTAAATACATTTTTTAACGGAACCGATAATATTCTTGTATGAATAACATTCTCGAATTTGATATCTCAGTAACTCGGTGTAATAAGCTTGAGAGTATTTAGATGTAATATTTTATAAATAGTACTCATTGAATTAAATTTTATTACCTCAGTGTATAAGTTTCGTGATAAAGAATTCCTAATGATTTAAATATAATATTGAACGAATGAATTTAAAACAGAAAGAGTTAACTTTTATTTAAAATATTGTGAATCATAACTTTTTGGCTGGATTGGAAAATGGCGGAAACAATTGAGGAGCATTCTCAGACGAAACTATATGAAAAATGAAGACTAATGATTTCATAGTTTGCTATGAATCTTAGATTTCCGTCAACTTCATATTGAAAATATCGTTTTCTAAAATACTTTTTTCTACATTATGATATTCCCTATCCTTTCAATTCAAATTATTTTTTGAAAACTTACAAAGAGAATATCATTTTTTGATAGTATTAATTCTTGAAATGGAGATTTATAATATTTCGTATTTAGAATACTACTTTTTCGTCTTCGTGTTTTAAATACTCGTATGATAATTTTAAATTTCGGTACTGAATTACGAATAAATATAATAAAACCTCGGTTTTCCCTATTTTGGAACGATATAATATTAAAGTCTAATTCATTAATTTTATTAATTATAACGAAAGGTCTATCGGTGTGTGCATTCCGTTAAGGTTTTAATGTTTATTACAATTTATATGGTTATTTTTATATATGATTCGAGATACAGGCTTCAGAATCGTCGCACCTCAGTACGGTAAATCCAGTGACGGCGAAGTTCACCGTAGACTTGGTTTTTGGTCAGTTAGCTGGATTTCCTGAGAGGTTGTTTTTGTAAAATGATGTTTGATTGTACCACATGAGCTCACGCGTAGTACGACATCATAAGTTCAAAATCAATTCTCTACTTCAGCTTAATTTATAATGAATTCTTCTCACTCTCTTTTTGCACTTTTTTAACTTCTTACTCACTTCTTCCTTCTCCCTGTCATTGTAAATGCCGTTTTTAGCAGTACAATAAAGTGCAATTTTACTTCCGCTTCTCGGGCAGAAACAGAGCGGCTATTCTGTCTATTTTAGATAAAGTAATTTCTTTAGCATAAAATAGACTTTTAAAATTAAAGCTATAATAATTATTTCATTTTCTTCCTAAAAAGAAAGGATAGATTTTCAATTTAAATGGAAAAACAACTATTTTATTACAAATATGATTTGAATACAATTCTTGACATTGTTATGCTTAATCATAATCCTGAAATAATTTCTTTTATGTTTCATTTAAAACAGATTATAATAATTTGAATAATATTTTGTCGGTTATTTTAGGTTCTCAAAAATTGTGCCGCGGCAGAATTCAATCTTACACGGAAATAAATTTCGGAAAGCCGTTTTACTATGACCGAGCACGCAGAGCCACCGCAAGCCTAGTGCAGCGGACAGACAGGAATTTAATAATATAAATCGTTTTTTCTGACTCAGGGGGCCGTGAAGATTAGATGAAAACCGACATAGGCCAATGTTTCATAAACCCAATACCACATTTTGTGGTCCAACTTTCCAGGATACGAAGAAAGATGAATTAACAAAAATTGTGATCCCAAAAAAGATCTAATACTTCGTTAAGATTATACTGCGATCTAAAAGGAATCTTTTTGATAAAGTTTTATTTACGCATTACAAATACAAGGAATAAATATCCCCGAGAAGCGTGAGACAGACGTGCGCTGCCGGCTCGCTCGAAGTAAGTTTCATTGAAAAAAATTTGGTCAAACATTACTTTGAAACTGATGCAACCGAAAACTTCAATATACTTTTTTGAACAACTTCTCAACAGAAGTTTTTAATTGCTTGAACTTTTTTCGATAAACGAAAGACTCAAATAATTTGTAGAATGAATCATGTAATAACATAGAAAATAATTTTTTTAAATGCTGCGCATAAAGAATAAAATTTTTATGTACAAGTGCCATAAGCAGAATACTACCTGAAATATTTTCTCTGAATTTTATAAAGAAATTACAAAAACTATGTCCTTTTTTGCCATTGGTGAGTATACAAAAAGATTATTTAAAAAAAATCAAAATTCAACTTGAATTTGTCCCTGAAGTTGTATATAATTTCCATAAAACCATATTATTATCACAATTCATGACATGTATTGGTATTCAAACAGACGTAGTTTCATTGTCTCATTTAAAAAAGCGCGCATTATTTAAAAAAATTCTTATTAAAGATTATATTGCAACTACTGTTGTTTTTTCATAAACTTAATCTGGTAATTTCTAATGTTATTTGTATGATCAAAACGTTACACAGAGGGTCTACACAGCAGCCTCAACGTTTTCAAACTTCTTAATTATATCCCGAACCTCAGTGACCCAGACTTTCTTAATTGGATTTTCTATCGCATCGTATTCTACGTCGCATTTGTGGTGCGCTATTGCTTCATCTCTTCAATAAATCTTTAAAAGAGTCTCTCAAAGCGTTTAGGTTGGGAAAGTCTAATTACAACGACAGTCCTACGAAACTTCGATTAATGAGGGGGGGGGGGGGGGCATTTAATTTCAATCAAAAGTAACAGCTGGTTGGTGTTTTAAGCTCAGAAGGTCACCAACCTTCAGCAGCGTTGTCTTAGATAGGAGTTCATGTGGTATTATTTTTCCATTCATATATTTAAGAATCTTTGAAATACTGTGAAATTGACGAATAAAAAAGTGTAATTTTTGATTTTTCAATATTTTTTTACGTTGTCAAATTTTAGTTTTCGAATTTTCAAGAAAATTTGGAAAGTTGTTATGATAATCTTGTAGGACTGTCAAAAAGCAATACTTTTTTGTCTTGAAATTTCTACATATCGTGCTTTATTTGGCTTAAAAAATTCATTTTCATCTTTTTGGCATTTTTAAATGCTATAACTCAATAATTTTTGATGCTACCAAAAAATGCCTTCTCCTAGAAAATTTAAAAATCACAATTTAACTCCGTGAAACCAAAGGGCATTTATAAATTTTAAAGCATTTTTCTTAAGTGACACATGGGACACATGAGAACCGGGAAATAACTGATTTTAAATGACACAATATCCAAGGATATGAAATTTCTGATATTAAAATTAACTTGACATATCTTTTTCTAAACATTCAGGAAATGTAAACAAATATAATTCTAAATGTAAAAAGCTATTTTTGATGCGTGTTTAAAAAAAAAGTTTGAACGCTTTTGTGTGTAAACTTGTGCTTTACACACGTGATACTCTATAGTACTTTGTGATTATTTCCCCGGCTGTTATTGGACATTCCGCGTTTTCTTCTTTAGTCAATACTTGAACTGCACCACTATTGATGTTTATTTTCACTCGTTCCGACATCTTAAAAATAGAGGTAAATATTGGACGAAGATTCATGTTTCTGTTTGGTGTTTTCCCTAATATTGCATAAACGTCGCCATTTGACGTAGATAATACAATTTGTTCGTCGGTTGGCATGGGAATCAGGACACGATTTCTTGTTCTCAATCCGATTGGAATATCTGATGGAAAAATGTATCTTCGGAGTTCGAATATCCGATTCGGATAGTTGTGGGGAATAAGTCGAATAAATTCAAGATCTTCAAAATTATATCCAAGTAATCTGGGATAAGTTTGCCTGAGATTAGAAGACATGGACCTCTCATGACGAGATGATTCGGCAGTTGGTAGAGACATGGCAGAATAATCAGATGTGACAAGAGAATGAGTCGTGTCTGGACAATGTCTGCCAGTGGAAGATGAAGATGGTCCACAGCGATGAACACTAGGATTAGGTTCGCTAGCAGGAAAATCTTCGGAGTGTGGACTGAAACCTTAAAAAAAACAGGATTATATTTTTGTTTTAAGAACCTACACAATCGTATGTTGTTACATGGCGAGTTATAAATGAGGGTGTAATTGTTCGGCCCCATTCCATGAACGCCCATAATTTTATCTCGTTCAACGGCTTGAGAAAACATTTTTTTGAACAAACAGCTATATTCAAAGATCATTTACTTATTTAAAAAAATAGAAAGAGCATTGTTGGAGTGAATGCTTTTCCTAAAAAAATGAGCTATGTTGTAAAAAAATCGACTACTTAAGAAATTTTTTGTGCAAATATTCAAAAATCTTTTATTCATGCATGATTAAAAAATGTTTTTCAAAGTCTTCGAGTTTCTTTTTTGAAATATTTTGGTGTGTTCGAAACTTGAACTTATTGAAAAATAATCTGAAACGTAAGTAACTTCAAATTTTCCCAAATATATTATTGTATGTTTCAAAAATTATTTAAATTGATATTCAATATTAAAAAATCATTTACAATTGAAACTTTTCCTTTCGTCACAAATGTTTCGAATCATTCTGATGTAAAGTTTATCATAAACTCAAATTACTCACAGTACGCTCCCACAAATTTTACATAAATATCAGTAAGAACTTGATTTTTTTATAATTTGTATAAAGAAAATAATTTAAAATTTTACATACGTAATACTCCATAACTCTTTGAAATTAGTTCCGTTGGGTTTACTGGACACTCCGCAATTTCTTGTGCGTCAATTCCTTAACCACGCCGTCATTCATGTTTATTTTCGCCCGTACTGCATGTCCAGAAACAGGTTTATATATTGCACGAAGAAATGTGTTATTGGATGATTTTTTTTCCAATTTTGCGCAGACGTCGCCATTGGACGTTGATAAGACAATTTGTTCTCCGGTTGGCATAGGATTTAGGACAAGACTTCTTGTTCTCAGTCCAATTGGTTTATCTCGAGGAAAAACGTATCTTCGAAGTTCGAATATCCGATTTCGATGATTGTGGGGAATAAGTCGAATAAGTGCAAGATCTTCAAACCTAAATCCAAGTATTCTGGAAAAAGTTTCCCTTAGAGCAGGAGACCTCGACCTGTCACGAAGATGTGTTTGGGCAGGTGGTAGAGACGTGGCAGGATTATGAGGTGTGGGATTTGGGCCTTCATCAGGCAAACGCCTGAACTGCGAACTGTATTCTGAAATAAGAAATATAGTATTCCATTTTTGATAATAGATGTTATGCTTTCACGATGATTCATTTTGATAAAAAGAGATATTTCGGGTTTCACTCGTATAAAAAACTACGAATTGTTTGCCGACGTTTCGTGAACATTGCAGTTCACATCTTCAGGGCATGACGAGTTGTAAATGAAGTTGTAATTGTGGGGATCAATTCCAAACAAGTCCTGTAATTTTTTCTCGTTCAAAACCTTTGGCGCATGGGATCTTTTAAAACAAATTGAACTTCCTAGGAGTATATGTTCTGCTAGAATATGAAATTCTACATATTCTTTTTCACACCAAATTTGTAGCTTCGGCCGTTTTTACAGTTTCATCATTATCATTGAAAAGATATTTTAATTTTATTCTTCCCAAAAAATCGAATCTATTCATTCAGGCGATTACAAACTATGTATTTGTATTTTCAGATTCAACCACTTAAAAATTAATTCCATATAGTTATGATAAAAATTTAAGACACATTTGAGTGCATTTTATAATAATATTCATCATTATAAATACTATGATTATTATGATAATTAATTAATTTTATTTTTTACAATTCACAATATTCAGTTTGGAATGGTCTATAGGCAACCAAACTACTAGGCTTTCGGGGCTGGGGCAATTAAACGCTGTACTCAGGCATCGGATGTCTGGGAACGGCCTTGTATATCATGTATATTGTATATATATATATGCATCACACTTGATCAAATAACCAATATTATTGTCCAATTTGTTGAAATAAATAAAGTCTGATCAAACAAGTGAACAAGGGTCAAGGAATATGAGATAAATATAGCTCTAGCTGTCAGGATTTTTTGACTAAAGCTAAGACACTGGTACTAACATGAAATGTAAACACAAAGGTGTTCAGAAAAGAATACTCCATGTTAACCTGAGAGCAATGTATGTTCCTTGCTTTCCTTCAAGTTTCGATCTTGCTGTAAATAAGTCTGCAAAATGTGGTATTAAAGCTGGTGATATTTTCGGAACCATTCAACAGGTATATAATTTTCTTTCGACGTCAACGAAGCGATAGATATTTTGTTGTAACTATCGTTCGAGATTTACAGTCAAACCGCAATTCTATGTTTGCGAGGTCGCTGAGTAAGCATCTGGAGTAGTTGTGGTTATAGGACTTCACACTTCGTTCCTAACCTCGAATGAAGAACGTGGGAAATTTGTTTGAATGCGGAGTCTTGTTGGTTTTATGATGTCAAACTTCGTGTTTAACCTAAAAAAAATGTGAGAAAGTTGTCATTTTATGTAGAACCTGTATTTTTTCAATGCAAAATGGTCGTATCCTATTTTTTCTAGGTTCCTGAGTCAAAATTCACAGCAGGTTACTTTCAATTCACGCCCTTCTTGAGTATCGTACACTTTTACCTTCAAAAGATCATCGTAATAGATTCAGCTTTCTTTTAACTCTTTCCTGTGAATGTTTTTTCTTTAATGTTCAACAAAAGTTTGCCATTATGTTTATGTCCCACCTCCCTTCGTAGCGACGTTCCACCTCTATAATATCTTGATGGAATCATTCTCCATGCTCTTCACTCTAATTAGCAAAATTCATTGGAAAGGAGTCTATACGGGAATTTTATAAATGTAATTTGAAGCTCATATTACATCCCATTTCATCAAAGATCTTCATCATATGCCTGACAATTATTTTGTAATTATCACTCCTAGATCATAAGTTTTTCCGACCAGCCAATTTCTTTTTATGATGATTTGGTAGGTCTCTATTATCCAGTAAACATAGGGAAAATAAGTGGTTAACGTTACCTTGATTGATGACCCAGAATTATATCCAATATTTTTAAATCCCCAAAAATCCGCCTTTTGTGTTCTGAATATTGCAATTTATCCAATAACAACCTGATATTTTCAAAATTTACATTTAACGTAATTGAATGTGCTACCGGTATGGAAGTAAAAACATTTGCATTGTAAAGCAATACAGCATTCAAACTTCTCTTACAGGAATCTATGAATAGTCTCGATTCTATGGTTATGTAAATCCCTGGTTCCAATTCATCCATCAATGCATTTGTATCGTGACAGCCAGCTAATGAAGACTATGTTTCTATTCTGCAATATTTTCAGAAACCTCTTTCTCTATTCCAATAGTCAGTTTCTTTTACATTTTCTTGACAAAGATGTTCTTTCTGTATATAGGAACCAAGAATTGATCACCTTGAACGTGTGAAATGCTAGTTCTCACTCTAGTTATGTGCAAAATGCTGTCGACGGCATCCATTGATTTTCATCAAGCACTATCAATAGAAGAGGATCACGTTTTACCTCACACCAGCGATTTTTCATGGTTTTGGAAATTCGGGACAAAATGTGACCCGGCAAAAACAAACCAAACCCGGATTCGGATTCAGCGACCTCAAGAACGTAGGGTAAGCCTGTTCCCGTTTCTGTGCCTGACAATTTTTTTTTTGCAGATATGTTATTACAAATGTTCGGACCTTGACAAGATTGGTGATACCTATGTTATGATGGGTCGTTGAACTTAAATCAGGTATTGGGTTTTGAAAATTAAACAATACGAATCAAAAACAATACGGATAAGGATATTATAATATTACCCGCAGACAAAGGCAACACAACAGTAATAATGAATAAAGAAGACTATAACAACAAAATCATGGACCTTCTAACTGACGATACATGCAAAAAACTTAAAAAGGACCCCATAAAAACAATAGTCAGTAAAACAAAGACTCTTGTCAAAGACTCTAAACTTGACAGCCAAACAATATCCAACTTAGTTCCTACTAATCCCATCTCTCCAAAACTATTCGGGCTCCCAAAAATCTACATGGAAAACATTCCACTCAGACCGATCGTCAGCGCAATAAACTCACCAACTTACAACTTATCACGTTTCCTCGCTGCAAAACTAAATCCTTTTACAGGAAACTCCATCACTCACGTCTAAAACTCATTTGACTTTATTAAAAAGATACAACAGATTCACATTCAACCCCAAGACATCATAGTGAGTTTCGACATCGTATCTATTTTTACGAAATTGCCAATCTCGGATACAATTAATATTATTAAATAATAGATTTTATGCTTTCACGATGATTCATTTTGATAAAAAGAAATATTTCGGGTTTCACTCGTGCAAAAAAACTACGAATTGTTTGCCGACGTTTCGTGAACATTGCAGTTCACATCTTCAGGGCTGCAATGTTCACGAAACGTCGGCAAACAATTCGTAGTTTTTTACAGGAGTGAAACCCGAAATATCTCTTTTTATCAATATTATTAAATCTTTCACAAACTTCCCTTCCAAGCTTATACCTTTGATAGAACAATGTCTCAATAATACTTACTTCTCGTTCAATAACCAATTCTACGAAAAAACCTCAGGGGCAGCAATGAGATCCCCTATCTCACCTGTAACAGCGAATGTTTTTATGGAACATCTAGAAACTAAAATCTTTAACCAAGCCAAACTTAAACCAGAATTCTAGTTCCGTTACGTTGATGACACATTTGTCATCTGGCGACATGGACGAGATGAACTAAATAAGTTTTTCGATTTTATCAATCAATTACATCCGAATATCCAGTTCACCATGGAAATAGAACAAAACGGAAAATTGCCTTTCTTGGACGTATTAGTTTACAAAAAATCTGATAACACATTAGGACATGAAGTTTGCAGAAAACCCACGCATACAAATAGATACTTACGTGCCTCCTCCCAACATCACCCATCTCAAAAATAATCGGTCATCAACTCCCTTGTATACAGAGCTGTCTCCATGACAGACAAAGATAACTTACAAAAGGAATTACAAAATGTTAAACAAATCCTAATATAGAACGATTACACAAACAAACAAATTGATAAATCAATAAAAAATACGCTCAAAAAGCAAGTCAACACAACCTACGAAAGAAAGAGAGAGAAAAATGACCACCACTCTACCCTACATCTAAGGTGTCACAGAACAAATAGGAAGAATTATTAACAAACACAACATCCAAACCATATTTAAACCACCTGCGAAAATAGGACAACTACTAAATAACCCTAAAGATAAAAAGGCAGCCTTCAGTGATCCAGGAGTATATAAAATCCCTTGTTCATGTGGAAAAGTCTATATTGGAGAAACCGAGAGTGCGGTGAGCCAACGTATGAAGGAACATGAAAGTAAAATCAGGATAAAACACTTCACGCAATCAGCACTAGCTGAACATCATATCGAAACAAGTTATAACATTTTATTTGATGAAACAACAGTCATTGCAAAACACACAACAAAGTTCCAAGAAAACATAGAGAAGCATTCGAAATCTTAAAACACCCTAATAAAATCAATAGGGACAATGGATATAATACCAATCCGATTTGGCTTTCCGTTCTCCCGGATTTTTTAAAAAGGACTTGATTGGCCAATCAAGTTCGACCAGTGCCCATGGTGGGGCGCTCTGGCCAATCATAGGCATCGTAGAAAGTATACCTAAGAACATCATGACCTGATACCTCAGTTTCAGGTCAGCCCTGAAGATGTGAACTGCAATGTTCACGAAACGTCGGCAAACAATTCGTAATTTTTTACACGAGTGAAACCCGAAATTTCTCTTTTTATCAAAATGAATCATCGTGAAAGCATAAAATCTATTATCAATACGAATTCAACATGGAGGAACAAAACGATCAAAAATATTTAGAACCTTATTATTTCTTTAGGCTCACTTCATATTAGCGCTTATTTTGACTTTTTTCTAAATACTTATTTCAGCTTAGATCCTAATGTTCAAAATTCAAAATAGCGAGTCCATTATGACAGACAAGAGCTTTGAAAAATGTTGGCATATCGATAAAATTATTAATAATTAGGTTTTTGGCATCATAGAATCGAAATCTGATGCTCAATTTTGAAAATTCAAAATCGCGAACGCAACCTCGTGGAATAAAATTATCCAAAATGTTTCGAACCTAATCAGATTGTTCATTCTTACATATTTGGGGGTCGTTAAAAGGAAATCTGAATTTCAATTTTGAAAATTAAATATTGCGGACGTAAATTGTTAAAAATGTTCCTTTG
>NC_046658.1:157289929-157295255 GCF_010883055.1 Belonocnema kinseyi | reverse complement strand
GGTGACAATTAGGTTTTCAGGTTCGCTGAAACGAAATATTATGTTGGGTGTAAGCTGAATGTAAGTAAGAAAAAATTAAATAATCAGTTAAAATATGCGCTAGTGTGAAACGATATAAATGATGAAAATCGACCACCAAATTTATATTCAGCGACCCTAAAAACCTTAGTATCAATATTTTTCCAAGGTCCGAAAATTTATAATAACTCATGTGCGCCATATTGGATTCTCCATTTCGAATTTTTAAAATCTAACATCAGATTTAAATTCTGCACAGCTAAAAAACCTTACTATCACCAATTTGATCCAGAACTAAACATTTTTACTATTCAGTTCCGCTATATTGGATCCTTTATTTTGAATTTTGAAAATCCATCGTCAGATTTTTAGCATGATGTGTTTTTCCCCTCACTGTGAAGGAGTTAAAATTTTGATTTTTTTCCAAATATTTCAATGTTGTACCAAATTAATAGATTTCTTGAACTGAAAAGGATGAATTTTTAACACAAAGATTGACCTTCACACATTTGTTGAATTTTCTAGGAAGTAGGTTATTTTGTAATTAATGCATTTCCAAGCAAAAAATAAATTTGTAGCAACCACCATTTAAAAAAAAATTAAATTAAATAAAAAAAACGAATTGACACACAAAATATTTAAATTTAAAAAAAGCAGATATATTTTGAAGCAATAGATCGAAATTTTTCTACAGAAAATAAATAATTTACTTCTAACTTCGAAAAAAAATCCACGAAAAAGGAAACGGTTAAATCTTAAAGATGAAAGATCAATTTTTAATTAAAGAAACGATTTTTTAAGAATGCAGTTCAGTTAGTAGTTAGTAGTTTTACTCACCATGTCGTCTTGGTACAAGTTGCTTATTGTGGCTAGTATTTTCTGCCGGAGTCGAATGCATAAACGTATGGTGTCCAAAATCCCCGCCATATGGAGGAGAACCCAAATCATTTAATAGGCGTGTTATTTCATGTGCATTGAAATCCTCAATACTTTCAGGGGATGGTGGAATCCACTCGTTCTCTCGCCTTCTTGATGATTCTGTAAAAAGACTGTTGATGTATAAAAAACTCATCTTCTCTAATCCAAAAGAATTATAGTCATGGAATCAAAATATGATATTAGGTTTTCAAAATTCAATTCATAATTCAATAACTCTTTAGATCGTCAAAAAGGGTGCATACCAAATGGGTTGGATTCTTGACACAGCATCGGTAAGATCTTTCACATCCCAAAACTACAAATTTTCGATGTAACTCCTAAAACTAGCCGCAATCTACCATATGCAACGCAAAAAGGCGTGGGAAACAGAGTCACGAATCTCAATGAATTTTAGAATATTGTCTATAGACGGCATTCATCTACACCCTTAATATATCTTCTTTTTCAAATGGTCTTTGAGTAAATAATGGCTAACATGTTGTATTTCATAAAAAGCCGCATAGCGAGCCATGCGAGTATTAAATGACACGTAGTCGAACAAAAGGAAGATATAAGCGAACACTGCCAGTCTCAGTAGACATAAATATTCTTTATCTTAAAAATTGAAACTTAACTCTATAAATAAAGCAGCACATATTTGGCCAAAACATATTTTTATAAAATGTATCTTGACAAAACTAACCAAAACATGTATTTACAAATCTTATCTAGTGATACTTGTCCATACGTGCTCAGAAATGTAAATCTATCTTTTAACATGGGGAAGTAGAACTATTCCCCCCGATTCTTCTCTGTATCTTTGTCTTTAGACTCAAACATTCATGCTGTTAACTATGATCCACGCACTACCACTAGTTAATGTATTCGATTATTATAATAAACTTCTGTCGGCTGAGACTTTTGGACGACGCTAATTGATTTGTTTCCGAATAAAGTCCGCGGTGTAAACGTTCGTGATAAGAACTCAAGTATCCATTGGGCAGCTGCTTTAGGGTGTTGTTTCGCACTTCTATTGGTCACACGTGCTGCTGTACGATAACAAAGGAGATCAGATAGACAAAACAGCTCTCTCTGGCCCTTTCTTAAATATGAAGGGTCATGTAATTCCATATTTTGTAACTGTTTATCTACTCTGAAACCCTTATAATAAATCTCTTGTGGATCTCCTTATTTCTCACGCATTTAAAAATATTGAAACTGACACAGCTCCCGCAGAACTGATAAGTGACCACATACCCAGAAGCAAAAACAAATTGTAGCTTGTGGTATGAACACAAGGTACAGTACGCCACAACTTTTAATAGCCTTTATCATTCAGATTCCTAACCGGCTTTAAAAGCAAGTTAATTCCATTGTGGAAATCTCTGTTTCACGAATTGGTTACTCGTGCATGAAAATCCTACAACAAAATTCTCACATTTGAATTCATTCAATTTTAATGAGAAGAGTAAATTAAAATTACAGCTCAATTAATAGACACAATCGACATCTTTCTATTCGATATCAAACCAATAATCTGCAACTAACCTTTACTGAGTTTTCTATTCAACGAATTAAGTCACTCGCTAAGTAATAGATAAGCTTTTCCTATCAGACTTTTACTTACATTTCAGCAATGCGTTTTGTCAATTCATGATAATTAAAGATGCAGTACTGCGGTCTAACCTCAACCGCTTTTTCTATTGAACGATGAATGTAACTCTCAGTCAGTAAACAAAACTCGATGATAGTCAGACCTTCCGCTTTCAAAGTAATGAATATTTGAACTCCGTTAGATGTAACCATCATCTTATCTCTGAGACAAAAGAAAACTTGTGAAGCAAATTATCTAGTTAAAGAATAAATAGACTGTAAAGAATCTTTAAACCTGAATGACCAACTATCTATCGCAGATTGTAGAAAAATAAAAATCCAACGAAATAGTATCGATTCACATAAGCTACTTTAAGGTCAACGCAGGCGATTTTGTTCACGACCTATCATTGAACAATAATTCAATTCCATTGAATAAATTATTACCCTGTATTGAGATTAATTATTCAAGAGTATTAATTTGTCCAAAAAATTCATTATCAGCAATTGGAATAGTTCCAATTCCGATATTAGACAAAATTATTCACTTCAATATCGTAACAACAGAAATTCCATCTGAAATTACGGGTGTAGTAGGTAGATCATTTTTAAAACGTTTAAAGTTATCTATTCCTGAGTATCTTCAATAAAGAGAGGATATTCTGCCGCGAATCAATTTAATTTTCTTGTTCACTTAAAAGCTCTGCGCTTTTAACCAAAAGGGAATGAGGACGTCCATAGCATTATACTGTCATCATCAATTTATCTATTCAGTGGCCAGTAATTTTATTACAACTGGCTTCTGAATACTTATTCAAGTCAAGTGAATACGCTCATTCAGTGATTATAGTAATTATACAAAATGATCCAAATATAAAAAATAAAACAAAAACTGATACAATATTACCTAATTCTCCTTAATAAAAGAAGTTACATACTTTGATTTGTTCCAATAATTATTAATTCAGGTGTACTGTACGACGTGTTTGCATTGACATTAAACAATTTTTGACATACCATGATGTATTACAAAATTCTTAACGAATTCAACCAATCGCGATTTGTTGGCGATATCCATCGCAGCCTTAGGAACGCTATGATGACGTCACGGCAGAATGTTTTGCCATAAAACAAACGTTCTTAAACATCCCTAGTTATGATGGCAAGTACATGTTGGTTAGAGACTTCATACAAGATATTATAAACGGAGAATCATCGGTGACTTCCAAATGTGAAACACAGTATCTTAAGACGGTTTTGGTTCGGATAAAAAGAGCGGCACGGGACAGCATTCATGGGAAAACTTTTGCGACTTTGAAAGATGTAATTAAACATCTGAAACAGCGTCTCGCGTTCTGAAAAACTTATTCATGGTATCTACATTAAATCTTAACTATTCGAATGAATCAAGAGGAAAATCTTAGTGAATTCTTTGATATGGTTATTCTGTTTAAACGAGGAGCTCGGGCAGCTTTTAGAAATAAATATCCTAAATGAGGTTTGCCTGATAGTATACCGGGCTTTGTAGAAGCAAGAAACCCTGAAACTTTAGATGCAGTTCTGA
Source organism: Belonocnema kinseyi (assembly GCF_010883055.1). NCBI lineage: Eukaryota > Metazoa > Arthropoda > Insecta > Hymenoptera > Cynipidae > Belonocnema > Belonocnema kinseyi. The sequence goes on along the minus strand of NC_046658.1, from coordinate 157,291,162 downwards.
AAGTCGCGCTCGAGTAGGAAGGAAGACATCACTTGATGTCCTTATATGCCTTCTCACCCTTATCCTTATTTTGCAAATACGCTTGTGCGAGGCAAAGGATATCCTAATATCAATCCTAATTCGAATCACTCTAATGGAGGATCAAACACTTCACCATGTTCCTAACCTCCTGTATCTGCAAACAAGGAGGCTTTAAGAATTTTAATGACAAAAGACAAATCCTCTACGTTAAACATACTCCAGAATCCCCAGTAGTGAAATTTTCATCAGCAGACTTCATACAAATTAAAACCAAATTTCTTGTTCACACCAGAGCCCATGTCCACATATTTAAGCTAAATCCATTAGATGGAATCGTAGGACGAGAAATCCTTCATCAGAAAAAAGTGAAGATATAGTTCTGGCACAACGCCATAGTAATGCATTCGAGACTTACTAAACCTATTTATTTCACTGATAATCAGTCACAAACCACAAAGGATCAAATTTTAGATTACAAAGAACCAGTTCTAGGAGAATTATGCACCAAACCAGGATCGCGACAAGTCATCCCCGTAAAAAAAGCCCATGACGAATTAAAACAGGTCTAATTACCACTATTTAAAGCAGAAGAGGGGTTGTTAATTTGAGAAGCTGTAGTATGAAATTACCGCTACAAGGTCGCCGCCACACGGCTTGTCTGGTTTAGCATAATAATTAATAATAACGTTCATTATTATATTAGTCCGAAAATTGATTGCCCCCCCCCCTGTTTGTCCACCTTCGTCTCATCCCCCCCCCGGCACCACAACTGCAGACGTCTTTTGTGGACGGTCCCTAAGAAACTGAATATTTGCCTATTTATTATAGATTTTAGGCTACTTTATTTTATATATTTCAAAGGCTGTACCCCCCTCCCCATTATAACCAAATGCTCTTACAAACTGTCCGGGAGTCCAAAGAATATCGCATGCCGCCATACGTCCGAGAGCTCAAAGAATACACATTAAATCTCAGTGATAATATTTATCTGCAGTTGGATAAAAAAGCTGCAAGAAATTGAAAAGTAAAATTATCCAACGAGAGGTAATTTTTATCACGAGGCGGATTAAAATTATCCGTCGTCGGATAATTGTAGTTGTCAATTGTTTGCATCGTTTTTATTTAACTTTAAATAAATATTATCCCTGGAATTTAGTATATATACGTGGTAAATTTTATGTTGATTGGTCAAAAACTGCAGCTGCCCCCATC
>NC_046658.1:157260313-157289829 GCF_010883055.1 Belonocnema kinseyi | reverse complement strand
CTCACCGATTGTAATCGGGGAGTGGGAGGGGTGGGGATAGGAGATGGGGGCAGCTGCAGTTTTTGACCAATCAACATAAAATTTACCATGCTGCGCCATGCCAGTGTCTCCGATCTTGGGAACTTCTTAAACAGCGCCTGCATTGCGCCGACATCCTGATTGGTCACTGTTGGCGCGCTGATTTTTAATTATATAAATGGTCAGATTTAATATTTATAATAAATAATGATTGAGCAATACCCAAATTGAATTTTCCTGATTCTAAAATGAGATTTTGAAGTGACAGATACAAAAAATTGGATATAAATGAAAAAAAGGTTATGAATTCTGAGCTTAGAGAAATAAATCATTTTTGTTTGTCCCAATGACGAATCTCCTCTCTGCCAAGTTTTCAAATTAAGCTTTTTTTTCAACGAGTTTACCTCAAATAAAATCACTAAAATTACCAAAAATGAATTAAGAATAATTATACTACAATGATAAATATTATATCATCCATTTTTTAATCACTTGAAGAAAATCTGAATTACAATTACTAACCAATTATTGTATAAATATTATAAAATACGTAATATTGTATAGAAAATAATCAAATCATATTTATACTATTAAAACTAATATTTTTTGCCTAAGCCTAAAACTTCTTATTACTTTTTTATTAAAATTTTGAAACATTTGAAATGCTAAATTAAGGAAAAACTCTTTTTTCTAAAATCAGAATTATTAACGTTTTTTGCATGAAAATCACATTATTTTTTCATCTGTTACTCCAAAATTCTAATTTAGGATTAAGAAATTACTTTAGATGCATTTTTCAAACCTTATTTGTCATAAATATTAAATCTGAATATTTATATAATTCAAAATCAGCACGCTACCAGTGACCAATCAGGTTGTCGGCACGACGCAAGCGTAGTTTAAAAAGTTTCCAAAATTAGGGACACTGCGCCGTGCTGATGTTGACCGGCCGTTCCTGTTACGGTGGTTGACGACAACTGATGTCGCTGACATTTAAACAATGTTTACCACCAGTCAATTTACTTTTGTTGACAGTTGGTTTGAAGTTCCTTTCCGTGTGGTGTCCTAGCCAAGACCCAAATTATTTTACACTGTGGTTATTGGAAAACAATCTCAATAAACTAAAAATGGACAATAATGTACAAAGGTAACAACTGAACAGGAAAATACCATTTTCACCTAACAACAATACCAAATAATATTAAAATATAGTTGACAGTGTTACTTAGTCTAGACCTGGATCATGGCTGGACGGCAAGTCCATAATCTTTACTATTGTAAGTCTAAGTGGATTTTATTAAATTTTTATGCGTGTGATTTTATTTATTAAAATTCATAATATAAAGTTTTAAATGATCTGTGAACAACGAAATTATTGCGCTTTGGGAGCGGGAGCAATTAAAAGGTTGTACCCGGACATCGGATGTCTCAAGAAGGGCTTGTATATTATTTATATTGTAAATCTATATAAGACCGTCCTCGAAGAAAGGGACCTTACGCGCCAGGGCTGAATTTTACAGTACGGGCGATCGTAGGCGAGTCCGCAAGCAGGCATTTGAGTAGTGGAGGAGGCGTCAACGAAAAGCACCACTAACACTTACCCCTGCATCTTTAGGCTCGAGCCAGTGGAGCTCACGGATACAGCGCATGACAGCTGTAGTGGTAAGTAGTGGGGCTGGATTTCATAAGCCTCTCGTTCGGTCTACTACTACGTTTATCATGCCTATGTTTGCAGCTTAATAACAACAAAAGTAATCAACTTCAAAAATTTCTGATTTTTGCAAATGAGAGAGCGACTCAACAACTGTCGATTCGTGTAAAAACCTAAAAATGCCTTTATCAAATAACAAATTCGATAGTAATTTATTTTTATTATGAACAATTCTTGCTCTTTAAATGTATATTTGGTTATGCTTAACGAAGTACTTGCTCTTCAGGAATTGGAAGAATTACCCCCCCCCCTTCCCATCATCATTCGACACTGTTGTTCTAAGGTCTAAATTAAATAGCACGGTCCAGAGTTTTGACATGTAAAAAAGCTTTTAATCTGCGCTCTTTAATTCACAAAAATGGTGATTTGTCTTAAGCTTAAAAGGGTATTAGCCTAAATAATATATAAATTGCATTAATATATTCACCAATAGAATTCAGGATAACGGCCAAGCATAACAGCAGAATACATACAATCCTCATCTTTTATTATTTGACAACAAACTGATTAATATATTAATTAGAAATTTGATTAATAATTTAGCTGATGAATATTGTACTACCTGATTGCGTTATAGAATAAATACTGTGGTTGTTATCTTTTAGAGTAAAGGCGTAAACTTTGTCCTTCTGAAATATTTACATTTGATAAGAGTCAGTTTAAACGAAAATTACTTGCTTACGTCAAGTTTAAACAAAAACATCGTTCTCTAACTTCGATTTTCAATTACTGTGACAGAAACATCCAAATATATATTTTTTTCACAAAATCTGAATGCAATTACTATTGCGTTGTCGCACTGAGACTTAAAAGGATCGTGAGGGGCTAATCACTTCACTTTTGAAAATACACTATTAGAAATATGCTAAAATTTCAACTCAAATGATTCAATTAATTTTTTTCTAAGTATATACACCAGATTTAGAGATTTCGATTATTTCGAGGGTTTTGAATATATGACAAGAGGTATCGAAAAATTTTATAAATCATTGATTAATATTAATAAATTCTGATATTTTCAAGGGATCTGAGAGTATTTCTTCGGTATTCCTAACACCTAAAAGGATTCCTCACGAATAAAATATTTCGAAGGAATTTCAAAGTATTTACATGCGCTTAAAGAACTTTCGAAAAGATTTTTATTGATTTTTAGAGATTTAAAGAACCAATTTTTTTAATCGGGTGAAAATTTTGATTGGCTTTGAGTCAAGCAACAGGTTTATCGATACAAATAAATTTCTGTTGAGACAAAGAAATGTCTTTTTTTAAAGAAAGAGTTTTGCTGTTTAAATTTAACTTTTCTCCTATTGAAAACTATTTTCTTTTTTTTTAAAGATATATCCGGTTAAATAAAAAATTATCTTAAAAAAATTTTTGTTTAATTCAAGGCAAATGTTTTTCTAAATGTCTGCATCATCTTACTAGCTTAGTAGCTTATTAACTAGTAATACTTACTAACTAGTAATAAAACGATAATTTCAATATCATAAATGATTCATTATTACTTAAAAATGTACAATGATTTAGGTTTATTTCGCATAATTATAACGAATTTGATATAAGTTTTATGATTATTGATTATAATTATTAACAATATAAGTATTTTTATTAAATTTTTAAAATACATGAGTGGTCTAAAAACATTATTACTCATTTATTAATTTATTATTATAAATAATTAATTATTTAATATTTTCATACATTTATTAATTATTAATTATTTATTATTTATCACTTATTATAAGGTACTACAAATTAAAAATAATGACTAATACTAAGATTTCAGTATAATCAAGATCTCGGATCAACATAAATCCAATTCGGTTTTCGGTGGATGTCATCCTCTTCTTTGTGTTCATTTGATACATTATTTAGTGTGAAAAGCGAAATTTCTTTTAAATCAATTTTCTTTTTATCTTGCAAACTAATTAAGAAATAAATTTAAAAGAGATATTTGTATTTAATATACAGTAATTTTCGTTTAAAGTTTTATAGTTATTTTTTATTGTATATTTTTTTATGCCTTTCATTATAAGTAAAATGTTGAAAAATATTCACATTTAAAAAATGTTAAGAATAAAGAAAACGTAACATGGGACAGGATAAATAAATTATGGTATTTATATTTTTACGCTATTCAGAACGATGATTTGCCACTTTGTTAGTTGATTGCATATAATTAAATTTTTTCGGTGGTTTCTTTAGTTTCAAAACTTATGAACAAATTGGTTCAAAGCATAAATTATGTTGTTTCGAAAATTTTCTGCTCTTTGAGAATCAAAAAAGAAAATCAAGTTCTTTAACCATAGCTAAAAATCTCAAAAAACGAAGAACTTCTTCACAGTTGAACAAATTTTCTTTTATATTTCAATTATCAATAAAAATAGTTCAAAGAAAGTTGATTTATACATGTTCAACGATAATTCCGTTAAAATATTCTTACACTCTCTTATTGACTTTGAAGTTTCAAAAATTTGAAAAGGATCTACTTTTTGGCTGTTTTCTTAAGAGTCACTGCAAATTTCATGACTATTTCACAATATAATGTTTGATATACATTAATCTGATTATATTTGCAACATCTTATAACAATAATATATAAGGAATGTTGACATTAAAATTAGTTTTATTGACTTTGAATCATAGGAAAATATTTAAAAGTGATATATTGCTATATATTTACAATCAAACGAATTTTCGGTACATAAATTATCAGAAAAAATAGTTCGCAGCAAGTGGATTTCCACCTACATAGACAAAAAATAATTATTTAATAATTCATTAATAATTTATAAATAATTATTTAATAATGAATAAATAATCGTTTAATAATTCATTAATAATTCTTTAATAATTAATTGATAATTAATTAATTACAATTATTGTTTTTGTGCATATTTACTGGATTAGTTACCGTTGGCGCTCTTATTTAAAATTATTTTTTTACGTTTTTGTTACAATTCTTTACAACAAACAATAATTGCAAAGTGAATAAAAAAAATTATTTTAAATTTATATTTGTGACAAAAAGGTATTTCTTCCTTTAAATTTAAAATCGATTATTTATTTTTAATCTAGTAAAATCAAATAATTTTCTTAACGTTCACTCTATAAGCCTGTTTTTTGACCGAAGAATTCTTTATATTAATTATTTGTTGGTTGCAAAGATTGACTTGAAAATTTTATCATTTTAAATAAACGCGCCAACTGTAACCAATCCGATTCTCGACGCTAAGTATGGAAGTTCAAATAGCTCGGCTAAATAGGAAATTTACGATTTTTTCTACTTAAATAGATGCATTTGCAACACAAAGAGACGAATTTAAAGCAAAAATAAATTTTTAAGCAAACTGTAGCATTGAAAACCAAAGAGATAAACTTTGGAATAAAATAGACAAGTTTTCAGCATAATTACATTTTTGACAACAAATTATCACTTCAACCTAATAGATACATTTTCTAAATATATTTCGATTTTTAACAACATAGATAAATTTATAATCAAATATTTGAATTTTTAGCATACAAAGAAGCGTTTTTCATCGAATGGTCAAATTTTCATACAAAAAGTATTAAAATTTAAATATTTTAATTTTCATGACAAAAAGACAAATTTTTTAGAAGACATTTGAATTTTCATGGGGGAAAAAAATGTTTAATCAAGAAAGGTGGCGTTTCTAATACCAATTATGAATTTTCACCAAAAAATTAAGTTTTCAAACACAAAAATCAAATGTTTTAGAAAAAATTAGCCTTTAAAATCAGAAAAGATCAATTTTACAAAGAAGAATAATTTTCTACCCCAAAAGACAACTTTTCAACAAAACACATCGATTTTCTACCAAATAGTTTAATTTTTAACTTTTACAATATACACTATAAAGTTTAAACCTAATATTTTAATTTCCTAACTTACTGTTGAATTTTTAAGCCAAAAAGCTGAACTTCTTCAAAACAATATAATTTTTAACATAAAAGTTTATTTAAAGGCAAATAGTTGAGTTTCAACTGTAATTATAAACCCCAATATAAAAATTATTTACTTTTAAAGAGTATTTCAAAGAAAATTACATTTTCAACTGAAAAGATTACGTTTGTACCAAGAAAGAAAAATTTCCAACAAAATATATTAATGTTATGCCAAGAAGTTTAACTTTTAACCAAAAAGATACATTATTAACCAAATAATAAAATTTCTATTTTAAAAACTTCATTTTTGAATCAAAAATGGATAAGTTCAATCAAGTATGAAACGAATTTTTATGAAAATAGTTACATTTTTAACCAAAGAGATGAACCTTCAACTAAAAAATCAAGTATTAACAAAGTACTTAAATTTTTGATAGAAAATATGACTTTTTGACCCCCGCTCCAACTTCTATAAGAGCTAACGTAGTTTAAAAAAAGTAATGCCAGGCCGCTTTCTTTTAGGACTACACCAGTAATCATTTAAATTTAGGAATGCACATTCGAATAAATTAATTTATTGAAATAAAATTAACCACAAATATAGCAATAATAATACCTTTCAGCTTCACTTGGATTTGAATCCAACATTGTTTTTCATTAATAATAGTTTGTCCTCATTTTCATACTACTTTCTAAAGGTTAATTTTAAGTGCTGGCATCTACTTTCTCGGATATTCACATTTTATGTGAATCTGACATTTGTCCAAAAAAATGCTTAAGTTACCATTTTGCACTCTTTCGTTTCATTGTATTCCATACGATATATATGATGAATTCGAAATTGATGACGTTGTTAAAATATAAACAATGTTTAAATTCACCCAAAATACGTGAACTTCTGGAATATCAATCTATTAAAATTTCTTTCTTAGGATAATAAACATTACTTCAATTAATCAAAAATTATACATCCAGAACCAAAAAATACTTCATGGATTCCCCACCATCAAGATATTTCGCACGACTCGAGCAAATCTCAATCCGAAAGAATAAATTGGGCGGATTATTGCTTAACGTCTCTTTAATTAATTTTTTAGTTAAACTGCATCACATGTATGATTTATGGCATTAATTATATGTCAATAAAATATACTGGAATAAAATTATCTAATTTTTATTGTAGTACTACAACTTTTCTTTATAATAAGAAACCAAAAATTTGGGCATTCTTGAAATAGAAAAAATTTAAATTAAAATTGTCTTTATAAATATTAATTGCTGAACATACAAAAATATAACATCCATCTACCGTTCCAATCAACGAACGAAGAACAAAATTATTATTAAGAATTTATTGAATATAGGAAATTTATAATCTACTAAACTTTCCTTTAATTCAATACAATCACGTTGTAGTTTTATTCTGCATTCGAGACAAGTATTACGATGGACGGATATAAAATTTATGTTCGTTTATTAATAATTATTTGTTGAGAATATTTAAATTAAAATTTTTGCTATGTTAAAAAAACGCATTCTACAACGCGTGCACATTAGAATAAGAAGTACTGAATAGAGGATCTACGAGAATGTAATACGTATTGCATTAAGTCCGCTTTAAGACCTCCAAACTTGCAAAAGTGAAAGTTTGTGCACATTTTCAGTAGTTAAATAGTACTTGAATTATTTTGAATTAATCTTCGTCAGATCATCGTAAAGTCTCTGAGGCTAGAGAACTTGAGAGAATAAAAAGAGGACTTCTATTTCGACTCGGGTCGGTTGTGGTTTTACCCATCAAAAATTCATATATTCATATTACAAGATTAAGATAAAAAAGCTTAAATTTGTAATAAAACAATTAAAAGTCAACTACATCTAAATACTATGTGTAAATCTGCCTTCAATAAATGATTTCATAAATTATGGAAAATAAAATGATTTAATAAATTAATGTGACAAGTAAGTGCTATAAATGTAACAAATGCAATTTTATACAAAATTCCAACAACTTACATATTACGTACAACTTATGTATTTTCGCTTTTATTTATTCTCTTTATGTTAAAACCATTTTTTAAATTGATTTAAAATCATAATTCAAAATAGTTACTAGCAAAAAACTTAACAATTTATTTAGAAGTAGCATTACCTAATTCTTCAGAAGATATACTCACAACTTAATTTATTTGATCATTTTTTCGTCAACATACTCGCAAAATCTGAATTAGTTAAATTTAACTAATCTGCAGTAAAATTTTACTAATTGTAGAAGTAAGAACTCACTGATAACACAGCCACACACAAGAAAAAGTTATGTCCTGGAGGTCTGACTTTGTTTACTATACTTTTTTTGGATCGCTGAATCCGAATCCGGGGTCCATTTGAGACCATCAGATCAGGATTGGACATAACCTTAAAAAGCAATATGGCGGACACTTTTTGGAAAAATTCATCGGATTTGCTTGAAACTGGTTACTCGCGGGTTTTCGGAGTCGCTAATTACGAATCTGATATTATTTTTTCAAAATTCAAAATGGCGGATCCAATATGGCGGACAATTTTTGGAAAAATTCATCAGATTCGCTTGAAACTCGTTACTTGGGGGTTCTCGCGGTTAGCTAGTTCACTCCGTGAACCAGCTAAGTCCCTGGATTATGGCTTTGATGCCGTCATGGCAGACACACGTAGGAAACATTTTACGCTGCAGGGTTGCGAATCTTCAGTATCAGCGGCTGGTCAGGGTGAGAAAGCGGGCTCGCAGTCGTCGTCATTTAACAGCAGCTCTACATTGGTTGCTAACTTGACTAATGTAGAGTACAATGCGAAAAGAAGAAGTAATAATCCATCTCAGGAGTGTGATAGCAATAGTAATGTGTTTTGCTACATTTGCTGTAAGTAGGAAGTTGATTCAATGCGAAAGAAAATAGATGATGACATCAGAGTTACGTACAAGGAAATTTTCGGCTTGCCTATTGGTGACCATTCATGGGCTTCCGATATAATTTGTAATTCTTGTCGAGTAATGTTGAACCGTTGGAAAAGAGATAAAAATGAAAGTAAATTTTCTAGTCCAACAGAATGGAATAAACCTCTTCGTGAAGAAGATTGTTTTTTTGTTTGTTTGAATAAAGTGAGTAAGAAGTACACTGTTAAGAATTAACACAAAATAGAGTACAAAATAGTGACATCAGTAAAGGCTCCAATTTAATGCAACAAAAAGAAAAAAGAAACTGATTTTGAGAATATTAACGAAATCGGACGTACGGAAATGATAGAAGTTGATGAATATGAGTCTGAGTCTGAGAACAAATACTTATGGGATAGTAGAGACAAAGAGCATCATTGCAAGGTAAGAAATTAGCCAACTCGAAAGTCTCTCAAACCTGGGTCGCGTAATGTTATCCATGAATCCCTTGTAAATCCATCAAAGGTTCTAACTCCTCCTCTTTATTTAAAGCCAGGTTTTATAAAACAGTATGTCAAGGCTCTTGACAAGGACGGTAAATGTTTCAAGTATTTGCAAAAGGTATTCCCTAAACTTTCTGGTGCCAAAATTAAAGAGGGGGTGTTTGATGGTCCTCAAATTCGGAAACTGTTCAGGGATGATGAGTTTATCAAGACGATGAATACTAAGGAGAAACCAGTCTGGCTTAGTTTTCGAGCAGTTGCGGAAAACTTGAAATTAGAGCACTTTAAATTCATAACCAGCGACCCCAAAACCCCCCGAGTAACGAGTTTCAAGCGTATCTGATGAATTTTTCCAAAAAAAGTCCGCCATATTGGATCCGTCAATTTGAATTTTGAAAAAATAATATCAGATTCGTAATTAGCGACCGCAAAAATCCACGAGTAACGAGTTTCAAGCGAATCCGATTTATTTTTCCAAAAAGTGTCCGCCATATTGGTTTTTTTGAGGTTATGTCAAAACTCTGATCTGAAGGGGTCAAATGGACTCCGGATTCGGATTCAGCTACCCCAAAAACGTATAGTAAACATAGTCAGACCTGCAGGTCAGAACTGTTTTTGTGTAGTTGTGTAATTTGTCCAAATTAACTAATTGAATTAGTTACTTTCGTCTAATCAATTTAATTAGTCAAAAGCTAGACGTGGCGTGCCACCGATCGTAATGGCGGACGGTGGCGAAATTACTAATTCGTTAGACAAAAAACTACCAATTGGTTAGTCAAAATTTACTAATTGAGCAGTCGAAAAAGAGACGTTTTCAGAGAGACGCGCATGTTCGTAACGCAAATGTTTATTTCTCAGACATCACTTTAAATCGGCTTTTAAACTGCACGATGGGAGTTATTTTTAATACGTCGCACATGTAGCAGTAGCTTTTCCGCCACTTTTAAGAAAGTGAAGTAGAAGTAAAAAATTAAATACAGAACATCGAAACTGGTCTCCCTAGGGATCGCGAGACCTTGCAGTTGGTGGGAGGGCTTACGGGTCTCACTGGACTATATTCCGGAATAGGTGAACTAGAGAAACTGTGTCGCGAGGTTCAGCTTCTCATGGCACTAGGGTTAACAAATCCTTTAAGACCCTAGCCTGCCCCCCCTCAGCAGATGCGGACAGGCGGGGGTCACAAAGGTGGTGTCTGAACGGGGACTTCAAGACAATGAGGGGCTCGTTCCTGGACCCTCTTTCAACCCACCGCAGAAAGCGGAAGGCTTCGTAGGGGCCAATCCACTGGAATCGGTGAGAAACGATGAGGCTGGCGTCAATCCTGACGCCACGATAAAAGAGCAGCTAATGGAGCTCTCAACTACTCAGGATCATCTTATGGAAAATCTCGATCCCATATTTTTCTGTTCGTCAAATGGAGATGCTTTTTGTAGAGATTGAGCAAGTGATGGAAGGACTTCATATTTTTCAATAGATAAAGATGGAATGGTCAATTCGATTTCTTGTGAAGTACTATTTGTGACAAAGACGTTTGCTTGTCCGCTTTTGTTTCGAATCAGTGTTTCACCAGCAAAAATTCTGGCTGTATCAAGAACGTTATTCCTATTATATCATTTGGTAGTATAGAAAAAGATTCTGAAATTATCTGAAAAGGAGTTTCGAGACCTTAAGTTATCAATCTGACCTCCACCAATGTTGGAATCATATCTGAACCAATTCCAATCAAATTGAAAATTCGATTCCAATAACTCTCAACATCTTGCATCAGATGGCTAATATCTTTTTCTTGAGAATAAATCTAATTTAGGGTTTTTAGAATTTGATCCAAGGTAACCTCTTTTCTATTCAGAATATGTAGTCGCGCTTTACGGAAGATTCTACTTTTTACGAGCATAGCAAAACATGGCAAGTCGGAAGGGTTAATCAAGGAGATCGCAGACAGAAATATTCTCTCCGTCAAATAAGGGATAATTCCTTGAAAAAATTTAAGAGTTTATTGAAATATTTATTTCCGGCTAAATCGTGATAATCTGTTGAAAATGGTTGGGGTATATAAACTGAATTTTAGCGGCGCTGTCAAGGTGTATCGCTGCTTGACAAGGATAGAGAATGGCTATCCCTACCTCTTTTTCGACTTTGACCAACCTTTTTTGTGTCCAAATATGACCATCTCTTTATTTAAGCAAAATTATAAATTATGACCAGCCCTTTGTGTCTAAATATGACCACCTTTTTATTTGAATGATTTTAAAGATTTTAGCTGTCTCTTTCGTCTTGACATGACCATCCCTCATTCTTGATTTTTGACTATCCCTTTTGTCTGAATGTGACCATCCCTTAATTTTGGTAATTTTGGTAAAGTTATAAATTATGACCACCCTGTTATTGTGATAAAGTCACAAATTAGGACCATCCCTTAATTTTGGTAAATGTGCAAATTTATGACCATCCCTTTATACTATTAAATTTAAAGATTTCGACTACCCTTTTGTATGATTATGACCACCCCCTCAGTTTCGACTTTGGCGAACTTGGTGACTATGACCATCCCTTATTTTCGATTTTGATTAATTTATAAACTATAACCATCCCATATTTCTGATTTTGATTAATTTATTAGCTTTGACCACCCCTTATTTTCGATTTCGAATTATCTACTAGCTATGACCATCCCCTTTCTGAGTGTGACCACCCCTTGAAGTTTTACTTCTGCTTCTCGGGCAGAAAAAGAGCGTTTATTTCGCTTATTTTAGATAAAGTAATTTCTTTAGCACAAAGTAGACTTATAAAATAGAAGTTAAAATAATTTTTTTATTGTACTCCTAAAAAGAAAAGAAAGATTTTTAATTTAAATAAAAAAACACCTATTTTATCACAAATATGACTTGAATACAATTTTTGTCATTGCTATGTTTAATCATAACCGTACAGTACTTTCTCTCATGTTTTCTTGAAAAAAAATGAATTTCAACAACTAGCTATTTGAAATTACGAAAAAATTACTCTTGGTTTTGAGATTGTATGTATATGATAATATTAATGATTTTGTTTGTCATTCAGCTGATTAAAATTATTTCTGTATAGTTATTATAATAATTCAAGTCATATTTTATCGGTTATTTGAGGAGCTTAAAAAATTGTGCTTCAAATTAAAGATTTTAACGATAGCCTAAAGGATAGCCTAAACCCCTTTCTTTGTTTTTTTGGTTCTCCTTTATTCTGCACAAACTTCAAATAAAGATTAAATCTGTGACGTTGGCACAATTTTTAAACAGAAGCTTTAAAAATTCAAAATTTTCATACCAAAATTTTTTAATTAAGGGGAGGTGAAACTTACATGATTTCTTGGAAAATCGAAAATTCAAATTTTGATTTCACGAAAGATAATAAAAAATAAAAAATTCCATTTTGTGGTCAAACTTTGCAGCATACGAAGTAAGATGAATTAACAAAAATTTTGATCCCAAAAAATGTCTAGACATGTTTTATGTAAGTTGTTGGCTTTAGGGTTAGATGAATTGAAACTAATTAAGTTTATTTGTAAATTTAAATTTTGTTTAATTTCATTAAAAAATATTGATAAATCTAGCAGTTCTCTTAAAACATTATTTTATTTTAAAGAAGTATAAGTGATGAGAAAACAATACCAATGTAGCTGGGAAAATTTTGTCATCAATTTTTTATTTAATGAAACAATTTTCACTCGAAAAAGTTATTTAATATTTATTTTTTCATCGACGTATATGTAATTATATTAAATTTTTTATTCCTTTTTTGTTATTTTTCAAATAATCTTTATGTACGAAAATTATTATTATAAATTGTAAGAAACCCTGTACAGATGTAAATTGTTTTCTACTAAATTAATTTTCACTACAAGAACAATATTCTAAAAAGTATTCGGAATAAAATAGAATTCACTTAAAATCAAGCAGGTTCTATACATTATTTAGCAGAATGTCTCAACGATACATTTTTATAGGAAATTATGCAAGACGTTTTTTCCCCATACAAGACAATAAAAATTGATTTTGGAGATCTATCTTAAAAATAATAAAAAACAGATTAATTTTTTACCTATAAAATTAATTCTCTACAAAAAACGATTAGTTTTCAACCAACAATGATGGAATGAAAATTTTCCTTAAAGACATTAATTTTTAATAAACAAAAAGAAATCAAATAAATAGTTGTATCCTTAATAAAAAAGTTAAGATTTTAACAAAGATAATTCATTTTATACCAAAAAGACGAATTTTTAACTAAAAAAATTGATTTTCAATTATAAATATACTTTTTCATACTAAAATTGTGCAGTTAAATTTTCGATAAAATAATTAAATCCTTAATCAAAAAGATCAATTTTCTAACAAATATTCGAGTTATTAACTAAAAAGGATAAATTTTTAATTGAAAATATAAATATATAGAACCAGAAATAGGAATATTCCTTTTTACTCAAAAGAATTAATAGTAAAAAACAAACAATTAAACTTTCAACAAATTAGTTGAAATTTATTAAAATGGATGAATTTGATAATACATAGTTATAGTTTTAAAGAAACAGATGAATTTTCAATCAAGAAGATTAATTTTATATAAAAAAGACGATGTTTCGTACAAGTATTTGAATTTTCAGCACAAAAATATCAATTTGTAATTAAAAATTTCCATATTTCACCGAAAGTGGGACAGTTTAATTTTTAGTTACTGAATTTAATTTTTAACAAAAAAAAAAGGAATGTGCAATTTAATAGTTTTCATCTCAATTACAAAGATAAATTTTCAACCAAGAAGACTAATTTTCTACAGAAAACAGGAATTTTCATCGAAATGGTTTAAAAAATTTAATTTTAAACAAAAAAAAGATCCATTTTTTTAAATGTCATTTTTCTATCAAAAAAGGTATAATCGACGTTCCTCTTAAATAAATAAATTTTTCACCAAAAAAGGAATTTTTATCAAAATAATAGAATCATTAAAAAAATGAAATTTCAATTAACAAGTTTATTTTTCTACCAAAAATGACGAATTTTCAACAAAATTCTGAAAAAATAGTTCAAGCATTATCGGAAAAAGATCGATTTTGAACCAAAAGGATTAATTTTCTACCAAAACAGAAAAATTGTAAAAATGTAATTTTTTATTAAAAAATGTCCATTTTCAATTAAAAATAATAATTTTCAACCAAAAATAGTAGAATCGAAATTTCCTTTAAACAAATTATTTTTTGACAAACTGAAAAGGAATTTAAAAAAAAATTGAATCCTACAAAAAATTAAGATTTTTAAAAAAAATAGAAATTTGAAGAAAATAGTTGAATTTTCAATAAAAAAGGTTCGTTTTAAACTGTAACAGATGAAGCTTCATTTATGAACTTAATATTCAACGAAAAATGGGATAGTTCAATTTAACAAAAGTTTAACAACAAAAAAAACAGTGTCATAAAAATTATTTCAAAGGAGATCAAATCCATTTAACATTAGGCAGGTTCTGTACTTCAAGTCGCTGAATCGATCAGGAAGGGAATTATGTTATTTTTAGATTAAATTTTAAGAGAACTATTTTTTCGTTATAAAAAAATTCTATGTCCAAAAAATTAATTTTTAACCAATAAGATTAATATTTTACAAAAAAGACGACTTTTTAAACAATTCTTTGATTTTTAAACTATAAGGAAACAGTTTTTTAAAATTTGTTGTTGAAAATGTTCAACAATTTAGTTGAATTTTTTTTCTGTCTTGACTAAAATTTTTTCTTGGTTAAAAACTCATCCCTTTGGGTAGAAACTTAATTTTCTTAGTGAACATGAACACAATAAAAATGTATTTCTTTTGTTTCAAAATTGAACTGCCTTTTTGAAAACATGCCTTTTTGGGTTGAAAACTCAACAATGTTGTAAATATTTTTCCTTTTTCTTTGTTCTTTCTCGAGCTTTGCGCTCGATAATATATGCATATATACATCTACAACTGTAACTTGTTATTTGTGAATTATCTTTTGTTAAAGATCCTTTGTTGAGGACTTAAATATTTTGTTTAAAATTTATCTTTTTTTTACTTTCGACTACTTGGTTAAAGGTTAAACTAATTGAGTGTAAATTGATCTTTTTTTGGGTTAAAGATTCATAATTTTAGTTGAAAATTTAATTCTTTTGTTGAAAATTCCTTCTTTCTTGGGTTCAAAATTAATCTTTTTTGTTGAACATTTCTCTAATTGTTTAAGGTTAAACGACCCTTTACAAATTAATTTTTTTGGTTGAAGATTCATTATTTTAGTTAAAAACTTATCTCTGGTTAAAAATTTAAAAATTTGTTTGAAATGCTTTTTTTTGGTACAATTGAGCTGTTGTTGTTTTAACATAATCATCTTTTTTAGTTTTTGGTTCAAAATTTATTTACTCATTTAAAAGTTTAGCTATTTTGTTAAAATGTTATGTTTTTGGATGAAACAGTAACTATGTGGTTGCAAATTCTTTAATTCTTTTAAACTGCATATTAAACTTTTTCATTTTCAGTGCAAGCGGTTTTTTTTAAATTTGACTTTTTGAAGAAAGATTTGCATTTACAACCGAATAGTCTAACTTTTAACCAACTAGTTAAATTTTCAACCTACAAATATAAATTTTAAACAGAATGGCCAAATTTTCAAACAAAAAAGATTAATCTTTAACCAAAAAGAGTTGCATTAAAAAAAGAATTCTCAATGAAAACGCAGTGGTGGATATCTTAAAACAAAAAAAAAAGATTTTCAACAAAATATTAAAATTTTTAACCAGAGTTGAATTTTCGAACCAGTATGTAAAATATCAAGAAAGTAGTGGAATTTCTAACATGCAAATATGGATTTTCGATAGAAAATGTAATATTTCTTATTTCAACGAATGCAGATGCTGCCAAGAGACGCATGGTAAAAATAAAGAAACGAATTTTCAATCACAATGATCAATTTTATATAAGAGATTCGAATTTAAACTAAAAGTAGAAAAGTGACTTTTTCAAACAAAAAATTAATTCATTTCAGAAAAAAAAGAATTAAAAAAAATAGTAAATCTTTTAACCAAAGAGATGAATTTTTAACTAAAATTATGAATTTTTCAACAACACCTTCACCCCACATGATAAGTTTTCAAGTATTTATTTGTTAAAAGTGTTTTTTTTAATACAAAATTTCATTAATTTCAATGTAATTTGAAATATAATAATTATAAGTTTAATTTTAAAGAAAATATTTATATTTTTCATAAACTTTAACGTGAAAACTCCAAGGAACAGTGGGAGACTTGACTAAGCCCGAGATTCGAAAATTGGCAGAAATTTGCGTTATAAAAAACATCAATTTCATTTTCTACAAGAAAATATTAAATTTGTTGAAATCCTATCATAAAAGATTAATTACAGTTTCAGATATAGAACTCATCCCTTGTTGTCTTCTTTTATTTTATACTAATATTTCGTAACATTCATTAAATATGTATAACCGAAAAGATAGGCTTGATTGAGACGTACTGTTAGAATTTTAACTTCCTTCCTCCCGAGCTTAGGAATTTCTTTCGCTTGATGATTTTTGAAGCCCAAGAGTGTTTTAGCCTGTCTGCAGCCAAAGACCGTATCCCACTCATTCTGATGTTCCTCGGTCAGCCAACTGTTAATATCTTCAGTGACCGACCTACTGGAAATGCCTACAACTGGCTTGGGTCCAGTAAAATTTTCCTTTGTTGCTAGCTTTGCTAACCTGTCAGATATTTGATTGCCCCTGAAGCCACTGAGTCCACGGATCCAGAGCAGAGTAACTCGGTTTTCTGTCGCTAGCTTATTCAGTGCCTCAAAGCACTCCCATATTAGCAGCGACGTAGTCGTTGTTCCGTTCAGAGCCATGATAGCATCCCTGCTATCTGAGCAGATACGACTGTTTCTTTTCCCGCCGTACTCCATTGTCTTATAGGCGCACTGGAGTGAGGCCATAATCTCAGATTGCAGAACTGTTGCGCAGGACCCCATCGCTATTTTGAAGTCAATTCCGTTCATTCTACGGTATACACATGCTCCAGCGTTCTCTTTGTTCCTAGAGCCATCTGTAAACCAGTGATACCTCTCAGAATCAGTCTCCTGATTCTTTCCAGTCGGGACATCACAGCAGAAAGTTCGACCCTGATCCACCAGACGACTGCCGCATAGGTTAGCCTGGGTCGCAGAATCGCAGTGTAGATCCACATAAGTGTCTCCTGTTTCAAGCTCCAGCTTTTCCCTATCGCTCTTCTACAGATCCAAAGAGTCGCTACTAGCTTCTTGCACTTGTTTTCCACGTACTCGTTCCCGGACAACTTCTTATCCAGGATTATTCCTAGATATTTGGCTTGCCCTTTGATTTCAAGATTTTGTCCTCCCAATTTCAATGTATCCGTGGTTCCCCACATGTACCTTCTCGTGAATACAACAACATCCGTCTCACACGGATTGACTGATAGTTCAGTCCCCTTACACCATGAATCAACTATTCTTAGTGCTAGCTGAATTACTCCGAAGAGCGCATCCAGATTCTGACCGCGCACAATAACCAGTATATCGTTCGCGTAGCCTATGACGTGGAAGCCCTGACTCGTGAGTAGTTGAAGCAATTCATCCACTATCAGGCAACACAGCAAGAGTGCTTGGCAAGACCTTATCGCGAATATATCTGTTCGCGAGCCTTTCCACTGTTTTTAGTAGGAAAGATGTGAGGCTATATGGTCGGAAATCCTTGGGTGAAGTATAACCGATCCTGCCTGCCTTTGGAATTAAGACTACTCTCGCACCCCTCCATGCCGCCGGAACATGACCCAGCGTCAGACTAGCCCTAGCAAGTATCACCAAAGGTCCAATGATGTTCTCATCAGCTCTCTGTAAGAGGACTGGATATATACCATCTGGGCCGGGAGACTTGTAAGCACTGAAGGACTTTAGGGCCCACCTGACCCTGGATGGGGTCACAATCTCGTTGGCTAGCCGTCGTTTCAGGCCCAGTTGGGCCACATGCGACTTTGATTGCCTCAGAGGTGTCGTCTCCTCATATCCTGACTTTATGAAGACGGGAACATGTGCCTTAAGCAGGTGAGCCAAGGTATTCCCGTCCCACTCTGAGTATCCCCCTCCGGGCAATTTGAGAGTACTGAGAATAGCATCCGGATTTCGAGGAAGCAGCTTGTCCAGTCTGTCTGCCTCTGCCCTTGTGTCGATATCAGTGCAAAAGTTGGTCCAGCTTTCATGATTTGCCTTGCGTACTGCATTCCTATACTCATCCTTAATCTATGTGAATGCAGTCCACAGTTCCTTCGTTTTGTAAATTAAAATTATTTCTTAAAAAAAAGATCCTACTCCATCTTCACTCCATCATTAACATTTTGGCTGAACTGGCAGTCTGAACCTCTTTCTGGTTTGCCTGCGAAGTTCTGCGAGTTTCGCATTCCACCAGTGTGTCTCTCCAGCCTTTCGTACTTTCGAAGGCCGACAATTACTTTCATAAGTGGATTTGATGGCTTCCGTGAAAAACTTTGGCGCCATCTTCAGGGTATCCACGTTTCTAATTGACCTGGACTTACCTGAGAGTGCACTTCTTAGTTCTGTCGAAAACTGACCCTAATCCTTTCTTCTTGGATTTCTGATCCATTTAAGGCCGGTGGGTACAGCGGAATCCAACACGAATTCTATCAGTGAGTGATCTGAGAGTGGGTTCATCTGAGACTCTCCGCTTCTTGGTGTTATCTGTAAAACAACCGGTACAAAGAGTGATGTCAATGACTTCCTCCCTGACCGAATATCTAAATCAGTAGTAATTGGGTATTCCAATAGGTCTTTACCTCTTGAGTTGATGTCTGTGCTACCCCACAGGGTATGGTGAGAGTTAGCATCGCACCCCAACAGAAGAGGAAGATCCCTTACCTTGCAGTATTCCACCAGTGTACGTACATCCACTGGTGGATTGATATCGCCGCCAGATGGAAACTGAGCCGATCCCATGACAATCCTTCCTATTCCTTTAAGATCCGTGACTATCACCATCAGGTCTCTGAAGCATAGCTCAAGCAGCGGGAGTACGTTAAGTCCCTTCGCAAGTATGTATGCCCTTGTATTGGTCGCCTTAGTGTCCCTGTAACAAAAACTAGCCTCTCCTGAGCCCCTGATGGTATCTCGAACTAGCCAGGGTTCCTGGATTCGTGAGATACCTGTATGTCCCACAGCCATTCCCCTCTGCAAAACTGCAAAGGCACCTTTGCTATGATGCAAGTTAATTTGGGTAATGGTTAGACCGGGAGCAGTCATTTAGGTCTGATTCTGATCTTCCTCTTCACCGACAGGCCTCTTCCGCCCCTGACTGGCTACTTTAAAGTTGACCTGTCCATAAAGGTAGAAGGGCCTGTTATTGAGGGACGCAAGGGCCCTCGCCTGCGACTCAGGAATTTGCACAACCAGGAATGTTTAAATTCTCTAGCTGCGTCCTCTTCCGTCAGTTTACCTGGGAACCACGCCGTAGCCTTAACCATCTTCTGGAGCAACTCAAACCCACCCACTTCAAGAGATGCGCCTTCCCAAGGTCTTGTCTCGGCCAAAAACTTGTGTAGCCAAGCTTTGGCCTCTGGGTCCGCTGCCAGAAATACAAAGACCCCTCCTCTGCAGAAATGGGTTCTGAATTTAAGCCATTGATCTGGGGATTAAAAACCCAATAGATCCTATGCAGTTTAACTTCTGATTATGGTACCAAAGGGTTAGGGAATTCGCAAAATAAAATCTGAGTTCGAACTGCCGTACAGTTTAGCTTCTAAAGCTGTTTAATTTCACACAGCAACTGGTATTGGAACATCCAAAAACCCTAGGCTGGGCAAAAAGTTATCAGAAGACACAGTCGCTAGTAAAACACATTCCATTTGTGTTTGCAAAATCCATGAAAATACAAAGTTATTGATGTATGGAGCAAATTTAAACGAGCTTGTTGCTGATGACGAAACTATTGAGTTTTTAGCATCATACAAAACAGTGTTGTCTTCAATGATTGGCGATTCTAAATTACCTACCTGTTATTTAGGATTATGTACATCTTGTCCAGGCGTAGATCCCTTGATAAGAAAAGTTCTAAAGCTTTTTGAAAACAACTTTATTGAAAGGGTTATGTGCAATGCCTGAACTTCGACTGATCTTGCTTATCTAGAAACTTTTTGCGATAAAAGTGATCTATATTTAGAGAAACTCGCTGAACATCTGGTCGATCTTCTTAAACATGACTTTATTGCAAAAAGTCAAAGCCACTTCTTCAAGGACTCCAAAGATTCTCTTGAAGCAGGGGTATTGATAATACTCTTTGACTTTGCGCAAAATCACGAAACTGTAATTCAAGACCCAATACAGAGTGAAAATTGGAATAAACAACAGATTACTGTGTGTCCCGCAGTAGTGTAATTGAAACAGGTTATCAGAGTTATTTGTGAAAAATACGCAATTATTTCGGAAGATCTAGAGCATAATACTAGCGCAGTTCACCTTTTTTATGGAGAGAATTATAGCTGAGTTGAAGGCAAATCACGCACAGTTTCGAAAAACAATTTATTTTACCGACGGTGCAGCATCTCAGTGCAAGAACAAGAGTAACTTTATCAATCTCTCATATCATGAGCGTGATTTTGAAATTGAAGTACGCTGGGAATTCTTTGCTACGTCTCACGGTAAAAGTCCGTGCGATGGTATTGGAGCCACTCTCAAGCGAGAAGCTGATCGAGCTAGTATACAGCGTCCAAGCGACAAACAAATCTTGACACCCAAAGATTTGTACGGATGGGGCTCTGAGGTTTTATCCAAAATAAAGTTGCTATTCTGCTGTGAGAAAAATCACAACAAAAAAGCTCGAAATTTAAGGAGTCGCTTTGGAAAAGCTTAAGCGACCAAAGGTACCAGAAGCTTTTATTCTTTTATCACAATCGGTCTTAAACGAAAACGTGATTAGTGAGAGGCAAGGGGAACTCACTCAGAAGGCACTTTTTTGTTTGTTAATCTAACCGACTGAGAATAATTTTTAGTTACTTATTGCATCGATTTATGTCAGGTTTTAATGAATTTGAATTTCTCTCAATAAATCGTACGTCCCGGGCGGTTTTCCCTAAAAATGTGCTCTTTCTCCACTGTGAGACACTGGGAGAGCAGCGCGGAGGCAGCGCGGAGGCAGCGCAAGGTCCCACCAAAATTACATTATCAGGTGATCTAGAAGAGTCACAATTAATTTCTTTTTAATTAAAGAGGAAATTATAAGGAATTGAATTATCCGAACAAGAAGAAAGAAATTGTTTCCCTTCTTGACAAAAAACTTAACTCAAAATTAGTTTGGACATTTCTTTGGTCAAAATTAAAAAGAAAAAATTTTTGGAAATTTTTATTTTGAAGTGTATACTTTTATCTATAACACCTACAATGTTTATTAAAATTCGTTGAATCTTTTCGGAAATATAGATATTTCAAAAAAATATGATGCCAAAATTCAACATGGCGTAACTCCCGTAATTTTGAAAATTTTCAAAAATCCTTTGAAAATTGAACAGCCAGTTCTTCTGCTTTAATGAAACTTTCACAAATTGGATAATATTTGTTGTAGAGAATTATTTTATAAACACAATAAGATGCGTCAAGAATAAGCAAAAAAATATGTAATTATAATTGTTATTTGGAACAAATGAAACTGGTAAAAACCAATCCACCTCTTCAAATGTGCGATGAACAATTTAATTTTCAACTGATATGGAAATAAAATACTTGTTACAAAATTCATTTTCGAATGTGTTTGAAACTTATTGTATGATGCTATAAAGCCAAAAATAATTTCTGAAGACGATTCAGAAATTTTATTTCTTAATCACGTTTAATGACATTGTAAGTTTCAGAGTAAATTTCAGAGTTGTTTTAAAAACAATTCACTAAAGATTCTCATATAAATGTCATTAGTATGAATTGTTAATTCTTCATGTATATCCGTACCAACGATTTTTAAAACATGAAAAGAAGCTGCCTGAAAAATGTTCAAAATACGCTCACTTTTTGTATTTGTATTTTTCTTTAATTTATCGTGCTAACAAACTAAAAATCTATAGACAGGCGAACAGACTCAAGACTCAAGAGTGTAATGTCTAGGGTAATATCAAAAATCCCAATGAAAAATAAAAAATTTACATCCTGAACTAAAATTTTTATTTGTAGATTTAAGAGACTTTTAAGAAATATTGTCTTATTTTTACAATTTCACGGCACATTAGAATCGGTTTGCAGTTTTTTATTTAGTTATTTGTCTTGCATTTAATTATACGCACGCATAAATTGAGTTACGAAAGGCAAAAAGTAAAATTGTCTAATCATCGGATAAACTGTTTGTGACTAAAATACAATGATGAATGGTTCTGAAAAAGTGAAAAGTGAACTGAACATAAAAGAGTTGAAATTAAATTTATCTGGAATGGAAGCTTCTAATATGTCCCCTCAGGGTTTACATTTTCTGGCACCTTATAAACCTATTTCTTTATGCAACCCCTGCACACTTACTTGGTAGTGGGAGGGGGACTTATAGTTTAAGGTGGGTTCCGAACTACCAAGAGCAACACTTTCAAGAACTTAGAGAAAACTTTTTTCTTTAGGGGTACTGGTACCACGACTCTTCGGGGATGAACAACTCCCTTTCTAGGCTAGTTTTCACCGCATGGGCTGCCCAGATTTTTCCAGAGTGCGAGGCGAGAATCGAACCCACAAGCCACAAACAAATATAATTCTAAATGTAAAAAATTATTTTTTATGCGCGTTAAAAAAATGTTTTAACGCTATTGTTTGTAAACTTGTGTTTCACACACGTGTTACTCTATAACTCTTTGTGAGTGTTTTCCCGGCTGTTACTGGACATTCCTCGTTTTCTTTTTTAGTCAGTCTTTCAACTGCACCGCTATTCATGTTTATTTTCACTCGTTTTGACATCCCAAAGAGAAAGGAAAATATTGGACGAAGATTCGTGTTCCGGTTTGGTGATTTCACTAATATTGCATATACATCGCTATTTGACGTAGATAATACAATTTGTTCTCCGGTTGGCATGGGATTTAGGACACGTTTCTTTGTTCTCAATCCAATTGGTTTATCTGGAGGAAAAGCGTATCTTCGGAGTTCGAATATCCGATTCGGATAGTTGTGGGGAATCAGTCGAATAAATTCAATATCTTCAAATTTATATCCAAGTACGCTGGGAAAAATTTGCCTGAGATTAGAAGACGTAATCCTTTTATGAAGAGGTGATTCGGCAGGTGGTAGAGACCTGGCAGCATAAACAGATGTGGAAAGAAAATGAGTCTTGTTTGGACAATGTCTGCCAGTGGAAGAGGAAGATGGTCCACAGCGATGAATACCAGGATTACGTTCGCTATCAGGCAAATCCTTGGACTGTGGACTGAATCCTTAAAAAAACAAAACCCATGCAAATTTAACTTTTTTCGGCCAAATATTTAGTGCAGAACTTGTTCAAACTTGTAAAACCAAAACTACCCCCTGTGCGGAAAACAGCATTGCGAAGCCAGCGGAATGTTTCTCTGGGCCCCACATGATCCAAAACCAACTTTATATGAGCGAATTGTTTTCGTCTTAATTTGTTCAAATTTGTGCAAGAAACTTCAACCACTAGAAACTGCCTCCAATCGGAAAAACTGCTTGGACAATGTCGGGACCAGCGTTAGGTTTCGTTGGTCTCGCCATGGTGTTTACCGAACAAGGAGTGGTTTAAGGGGCTGAAGTTTGTTGCACCAATTTGACTAAATGAAGATGAAAATAATGCACCCATATAAGGTTGATTTGAGATAAAACCGGAGCCAGCGAAACATTTCACTGGCACCGCCGTGCTGTTTGACGCACAGGGGGTAGATTTAAGGGGTTGAAGTTAGTTGCTTAAATTAGAATAAATTAAGACGAAAATAATGCGCCCATATAAAGTTGATTTTGGTTAATTTCGGGGCCAGCGAAACGATTCGTTGGACCCGCCATGCTGTTTTTCACACAGGGAGTAGTTTTTAGGTGTTGAAGTTGGTTTTACAAATATTAACAAATTGAGAAGAAAGTTATTTGCACATATAAGGTTTATTATGGATAAAGTCGGGAACAGCGGTAAGTTTTGCTGACCGCTATAAGTGAGTTTTCCCAGCTCATTAAAAATCTTTTATTTTTTAATTTGAAAATTGAGGAAATAATTAGCAAAGAACATTCATAGGTTATTATACTAATTTTACATACAAATCAGTAAGAACATAATTTCTTAAGACTTGTTTAAAGAAAATTTTTAAAAATTTTACATACGTAATACTCCATAACTCTTTGCAATTAGTTCCGGTGGGTATACTGGACACTCCACAATTTCTTCTGCAGTCAATTCCTCAATCACGCCACTATTCATGTTTATTTTCGCCCTTACTGAATGCCCATAAACAGGTGTAAATATTGCACGAAGAATTGTGTGTTTGCATGATCTTTTTTCCAATATTGCGCAGACGTCGCCATTGGACGTTGATAAGACAATTTGTTCTTCGCTTGGCATACGATTTAGGACAAGACCTCTTGTTCTCCATCGAATTGGTTTATCTGAAGGAAAAACGTATCTTCGGAATTCGAATACCCGATTCGGATTGATGTGTGGTATAAGTCGAATAAGTGCCAGATCTTCAAACCTAAATCCAAGTACGCTCGGAAAAGTTCGCCTGAGATTAGGAGACCTCGATCTGTCACGAATAGGTGGTTCGGCAGGTGGTAGAGACGTGGCAGAATGATTAGGTGTGATATTAGGGCCATCATTAGGCAAACGCCTGGATTGCGAACTGTATTCTGAAACAAGAAATATAGGATTGTTTTTTTGTTTTAAGTGCCTACGGAAGCGCTTGTTATGTAGTTCATGACAAGTTGTAAATGAGGTTGTAATTGTGGGACTCAATTCTAAAAAAATTCCTATAATTTTTTCTTTTTCAACACCTTTGAAGCACTTTTTTTACAAAAATTGTGTAGCTTCTGCCGTATAGTTGTGATACTAATTTAAGACATATTTGACTGTTTTTATGAATCCTTAATACAGTAACATGATTCAACAATAAAATAAAAAATTGCATGGATTTTATTATTTACACAAAATATTTAAAGGCTCATGCCATTAAGCGAACTGTATAGTCATCAAAATCAAAAGCTCTCAATTTGTATCCTTACTGGTCGTTCGGCATAAAATCTTATCTAATGTCAACGCAGTTATTTTGATGTTACAGCAGTCGAATCTCCAAGTAACAAAATGTGATGCAATAATAAATGTGTAAGTCATTATTTGCTTAATTTTTATTTACCATAATAATGAATTATAATATTCATTATTATGAATATTATGATTATTATGATGATTAATTAATTTTAATTCTTTTAATTCATAATATAATATTTTGAATGGTCTATGGACAACGAAACTACTAGGCTTTCGGGCGGAGGCAATTAAACGCTGTACCCGTGCGTCGGATGTCTGGGAACGGCCTTGTATGTTATGTACATTGTATTCCTATATGTATTACACTTTATAAAATAAAAAAATCGATATTAATTTATTGTTATCATGAACAACGACATGCGCATGATGTAGTGAGTAAATTAAACGAATGTGGCTCAATCTGTCAGGATTTTTTGGCCTTAGCTATGACACTGGTACAAATATGAGGTGTAAACATAAAGGTGTTTAGAAGAGAATACTCGACTTTAACCTGAGAGCACTTTATGTTTCTTGCTCTCCTTAAAGTTTCAATCATGCTGCGAATGATTCTGCTGAATGTAGTATTCAAGCTCGTGACTTTTCGGAATTATGAAACAGGTATATAATTTTCTTTCGGCGTCAACTAAAAGATAGATATTTTGTTGTCAGTGTCGTTCGAGATTTACAGTAAAACCGTTATTCTATATTTGCGAGGTCGCTGAGTACGTATATGAAGTTGTGGTTGTTTTCTCGGTTCGTGAGTCCGAATTCACAGCAAGTTCCTTTCAAATCACGCCCTTCTTGAGTATCGTACTCTTTTCCCTCAAAAGATCAACTTTATGGATTCTGCTCCTTTTTAACTCTTTCCTGTGTATATTCTCACTTCAATGTTCAACAAAAGTCTGCCATCATGTTTATATTCCACCTCCCATGGTAGCGACGTTCCACCTCTATAATATCAGTAACTCATACTTATATACATGTACGCATATGCGCATTACACACCTACCGGATTACAATATAGATGTATCAATTATACTCAACACGCCTCCTTACATTTATATTGTATTTACATTATTACAAATTTAACATTCTTCAAAACTTTTCAAACTTTTCTCGAGAAAAGGATTTTGTAAAAATATCAGCAATATTTTCATCAGAATTTACTTTTCTAAAGTTTATAACATTCTCTTTTATAAAGTCATGCACATAGTGGTAATGAACTTCTATATGTTTCGAGCTTTCGTGAAAGTACCATATTTTGTTATGTTTATTACACCCGAATTATCCTCGTATATATTAATCGGCTTAATTACTTATACACTAAATCTTTTACCCATTTCAATTCACTTACTGCTTCTGGCAATGCTACAATCTCTGCAAATGTCGAAGCTATCGTTACAGAATTTTGTTTTTTTGACTTTCAATAAATTACATTTCCGAACACTCTTATTATATACTGTATTGTGGATCTTCTATCTAAATGATTAACCGACCAATCAGCGTCAACATAACAATCCATAATATTTACATTTTCACTTCTTCTGTATGTCAAGTTTGAATCCTTCGTTAGATATAAATGCTTTAAAATTCGTGAAGCGTATTTATAATGTGTCTCATTATAGCAATTTTGGTACCTACTTAAATAATTTACACTGAAACTTATATCAGGCCTTGTAGCCGAAGCTGTATATAACAATGCACCAATTAAATTTCTATATTTAATATTTCTTTCGCAGGTATCAGAATATTCTTCAATATTTGCAAATCTTTCATTTGAAATTTTTCTGACAATACAACTTTAATTTTATTAATTTAATTTTCATTTTTACCACAAATTAGTAGATCATCAACAAAAATTAATACATATATGATATAATTTCCATTTCTACAAGTATATAAGCCATAATCTAAATTACTTCTATTGAAACTTAAACTTGTTAAGAATTTATCAAGACATTCATAGCATGTCCTTGGACTTTCTTTTAGTCCATACAATGCTTTTATCAACTTTCATACTCTACCTGTACCACCATTATAAATATTCGGTTATAATCTCGCCTATCTAAATAGTCTAGCTTTATACTTATCATCAGATTTTTTTGTATAAACCCATTTTACATCCAAAATTTTCTTATTTTTAGTATTTTCAACTAATTTCCACGTTTCATTTGAATTTAAGCTTTTCATTTCCTTATCCATAGACAAAATTCAATTTTTTTCTCATTACTTTTAATCGCCTCCTCGTCAGTACTTTTAAAGTTATCATCTAATGAGTCATTATTCAAAGAAATATCAGCAATATTATTTTCATTTTCAAATTCATGTTCACTTAAATCAATACATTTTATATTTTTCTCAACAATATCGACGTGTCTTGCAACTATAACTATAATATTCAAAAGCACTCTATAACCAACTTTACTGTAACCAATCAAAATACCCATATCGGCCTTTTTATCCCATTTAGAGGTTCTTTTTTGTTCCAGTTTTCTTATAAAAACTTTACTACCATATAAACGTAAATTAGAAACATCCGGTTTCTTGCCAAAAAATATTTCAAAAGGTTTTTTTTTTCTATGGTATTTAAATATTCCTTACCGTTGTCACATCCTAAACACTTGACCTTTTTTCAGTTAAATTTTCGCATTCATTTACATACTGAACAAACCAGTCAAAACTTCATCTTTAAATTTCACGGTATAAATTCTCGCAATTTTAATATAATTATCGACGAAGGAAACAAAATATTTTTCACCTTTAAAACCCACTGTATTGAAAGGTCCAAAAACATCCGTGTGTACTATTTCCAAACTATCCTTTGCCATACTTCTATTGTTCTGAAATAGAATATTATGCATTTTACTTTCAATACACGTTTTACATATGATAAATTCTGGTTCGAGCTCTTTTGGAATACCATCCAACAATTGTTCTTTAGACAAAGTATTTAAATACGTGAAATTTACATGGCCTAACAAACACTGCCATTTCTCCTTTTGACTCATATTATCAGCACTCTTATATGCAATAATTACCGACAATTCTACTGTTTTTAATTTACTTTTCATAATATATAAACCATTTTCATTCAAGGCTACCACCGTAGTATGACCTGTATTATCAAAAATTCTTGTAATTTTACCCTTAGAAACAATTTTATTATTTTCCGTTATTTTATCATAGCTAATCATATTTGAATGCATATCTTTAACATAGAACACATTTTTCATATCAACTAAATTTTTCCTTCCAAAGGTATCAAAATAACCTAAATGAACAGGCTCGTTTAGCAGCGTGCAATTTTCAAAATAACAGTCATCATTAATTATATGGTCTGTACAACTACTATCTAAGAACTATTTGATTTCATTATAGCCTACAGTACTTATCTTAGCATTATGCTCTCGATGATGAGTAACCGATGTAACCCATGCGCTTTTTTCCTCACTCTTCTGTTCCTGTTGATTGGCGTAATATTCGCTCGTTCCCTGTTGATTGCGATGGTTGCCTCGCCCTCTGTCGTAGTATCCTTGTCCGGTTCCTTGTCGGCCTCTCGATGATCGCCAAGTGTCTCTAATGGTTCCCGCTTCTTGGCCATTTCCGCAGTTTCTCCATATATGACCAGGCTCGACACATTGAAAACATGTTAGCCTTTGTCCACTTTTATCCGCCATGAATGCATTGGCCCTCCTTCCAGAACCCCCATCCTTTTAATTTTTTAACTCCGCCATTTGAATTTTATCTTTTATGTATTCCACAGTTTGATCTTCCTCTTTTAGCGTATCAATCAAGTCCCTAATATAACTCTATGATTCAGGCAACGTGTTTAACATATGATTTAATTTTTTGTTCTCAGACACGCTCGCACCCAAGTTTTTCAACTAATTCATCGACTTTTCAAAATCACTGAAAAATACTGCCGAATCACTATAATCCTTAAGTCTGAATTTTTCGAGCTTATTTCTGCACAAAATTTGTAATGCCGTAGATTCTTTTAAATACAAACTATCAAATTTCTTGATTATTTCATAAGCCGTTGTTTTATCACATGCAAACTACAATTGTTTATTTGATATAGCACTGTATATGTAATCTATAGCCTTCAAATCATTTTCGTCCCAATTAGCTTCATCCGTGCTCAATTTAGCTCTTTGAATCACTAATTCACACTTTTCATTTTAAAAAACATCGTTATACGTTTCTTCCACATACT
>NC_046658.1:157258551-157260213 GCF_010883055.1 Belonocnema kinseyi | reverse complement strand
AGCAGCCTTATCCTTGCATGCGGGGCTCTACAAGGATGGACGAACCCCTTTCCCTAGCTTCTCGTGGGAACAACAATGAGAACACCAAACATAGTTGTAGTAGGGCTATGTAAGCGGAACCTATGTAAGCCTACTCTACCACAGCTAGAACAAACCGGCAACAAAGAAAGAGAGTCGACACTAAGACCAACCGCGGGCAGACATCCAATAGATGAAGAGCGATGCTTTGCGACCCGGAGAAACATCAACACCAAGGTTTCTCTCAAGCCTAAAGATCTGGCTGAAATGGATCACGAGCTTCGTGGACATTTTTTCGGTGAATCCGACCTCTGGGCTATCAATTATTGTGTGTATAATGGAGCAAGAGCTTTGGCCGATGCGAACCGTAAAACAAAACCAACGGCTGATCATAAGACCAAAAGACGAATGCCTCAACTTGCCATAAAGATAGGCTGGGCAAGACAGTACGCGTCCCGCATTCAATGTGTGATTGACTACATCACATCTGGCAGGAATTTTACCGCAAAGGTTCGAAAGTTCGCGCGCGAACTCCGGACACGTTATCACACACTTAACAAGTCAAAGCTGCTGACCTTCAGGCAGCATATTGTTGAGAAAATACGGATACTATCTGACGCTAAGAAAAGTCTAGAGCGGAGGGAGAGGTGTGTCAGAGAAAATCAACAGTTTCTCTCTGACCCATCTCAACTCTTCCAAGACCCTGCAGTTACTGTCGAACACCCACCCAAACCAGAGGAGGTCGAAGTATTTTGGAGAGAAGTCTACGAAGTTTAGCATAGACTGGACGAAGACTCAGAAAATATAAATAGCTCCAAAGGAGTTATGTGTTGCCCTGATAACACCTGATAAGGAATGCCCACCCATCACTACCGAGGAGGTGAAAAGAGTATTAAGAGGGATGAAGAACTATTCCGCACCGGGACCAGATTGTATCAAAACCTTCTGGTGGAAGAAGTTTTCTTCACCCCATCATCATTTGGCCCGTATTTTCACCTCATATTTGAAGTCGGCAGAACCGATTCCAGAGTGGTTGGTGGAAGGGCGCACAATACTCCTGCCGAAAATAGGAAACTTAGCTGAACCGAAGAACTACAGGCCAATAACTTGTCTGAACACGCTTTATAAGATATTCACAGCTATCCTAAATGATAGGATTGTTCGGGCAATTGAACCTGTGTGGCAGGAAATTTATGAACAACGAGGCTCAAAGAAAGGCGTAGCCGGATGTCGGGAGAACCTGCTCATCGATAGATGTGTCTGCAAAGAGGCAGCCTTCTACCAGCGTGACCTATCGATGGCCTGGATTGATTATCGGGAAGCTTTCGATTCTACATCCCATAGACTTATCATCTGTCTTTTGGAAATCTTAAAGGTTCATCCGCAAATAGTTGGGTGCATAAAGAGATTGATGCCGCTTTGGAAAACCAGATTTACAATCTCATCTGGCAAAAATCGTGTGACAACTAACAAGGTCACGTTTCAGAGAGGTGTCTTTCAGGGCGACACCATGAGCCCACTCCTCTTTTGCCTTAAACTATTGAAAGTACAAGGTCACTCATGTATTTTACATGGACAATCTGAAGATCTATGCTAAAAACAGAGAGCAACTGCATCTAGCTCTGGGGATTGTCGAACGATATA
>NC_046658.1:157240254-157258451 GCF_010883055.1 Belonocnema kinseyi | reverse complement strand
TGAAATGAAATATTATGTTGGGTGTAAGCTGAATGTAAATAATAATACATAAAAAATTAGTAAAAATAAGCGCTATTGTGAAATGATATAAGTAATAAAATTATAAACTTTTTTTATAACTTTGTTCTACCGTGTTGAATACGCCAGTTTCTGCCATTTCGAATATTATTAATCCAACATCAGATTCCATCAGATCCCTTTATTTCGAATTTTAAAAATCTATTTTCAGATTTTTAGCACGATGTGTTCTTTTTTTCTTAACTGTGAAGCGGTCAAAAAATAATATAATTTTAGATTTAATTACTTTTCCACTAACAAAGATCCATTTTGAACCTAAAACGTTGAATAAAAAAGGAAACAGTTAATTTTAAATTAAAAAGATCAATTTTTAATTTTAAAAAACAAATTTTTAAGAATGTAGTTCAGTTTTTAACCTAACAATTATGTACTTGAGTCTAGAAATTTCGAGTAGAAAATTAAATTTTTCATTAGCTAGTTGGAATTTCATCAAAGTATTTGAAGTTGAATTTTTAATTAAAAAGAAGAAATTTGCAACGGAAAATGGAGTAGCTAGATTTGCAGTTAAAGATTAATTTCCAAACAAAGAAAAGAATTGTCTGACAGCATTTATTCAATTTTTCAACAACATATATGAATTTTCTACTCACCGTGTCGCCTTGGTACAAGTAACTGATCGTGGCTAGTATTTTGTTCAGGAGTCAAATGCATAGAAGTATAGTGTCCAGGATCCCCGCCATATGAAGGTTGCGGAGAATCCAAATCATTCAGTAGGCTTGTTATTTCATGTGCATTAAAGCCCTCAATACTTTCAGGAGATGGTGGAATCCACTCGTTCTCTCGCCTTCTTGATGATTCTGTAAAAAGACTGCTGATATACAAAAAACTCATCTTATCTAATCCAAGCAAATTATATGTTACCAGTTTAGGACCTTTAATTATTTTAAATCCTTATTCTACGATCGTTGAGTCATATTATTTAAATGAGTGAGAACTTTGCGTATTTGCTGCAAAGCAAGGCCCCTGCACCAAATGTACATGAAATGGCTTTTGGTAAGTTTTTATTAAACTTAGTAAAATTGTGGTCCTCAACATCTGGATCAAAATTTTAATGGGGCATAAATTGCGAAAATGGACAGTTTTTGAGTTACAGAGAGTTAAACATGTAATCATATAAACAAACATTAGCAAATATCTTAAAAGCTGCAGGTCTAAAAAAATGTTTCCAATGAAAGTTATTGGCCTCTGCTGAGGATAGGCAAATGAAGTTATGGCAATAAGAAATTGGTCATTTTTCAAGTGCTTCTAATGTATACTTGTCATTTATTGCGAATATTCAGCAATGAAATACGAGACATAAATAGAAACTAAATATAGAGCCCATTAAGGCAGGATAGGAGAATAACTTAGTCATTGTCAAGCTATTGAAGACCAGTCATGAGAAGGATGCTGTCAAAATCTAGCCACTTAGGGCAAGTTATGTGCAGGAATCAGACAATATCCAGCAAATATAGGCAACACATGATCAGGATATTATTGAATTTCTAGCCAATGAAGGCAAGACCCGAGGTGGAATTAGGCAATATCACTTATGGTCTGAATGAGTTTTCGTGATGGATAACAAATTCTTCCTTGATGGCGAGCATATCCCATGTACCATAATACACTGCTTCGAGCCTTGGAGCTCATGTACTATAGTATCCTTCTGTAGGAGTAAGCTTTTCATCGTAAGTCATACCGTCGTGGACATCATTATCACTGTTTGGTCTTGATTGTTCTAATCGTGGTTTTGGTTCTCGATTACCTCTCTCAGCATCTCAATGTGGAATTCTTTGTCATTATCACCTTGCAGTTTGTCTTTCATGTAAGAAAGTGCGAGTCTTACTTGATAAACCCCAATTTTAATTGTTATTCAGTTCCTTAGATTTTGCAAGTGAAACATGGTCTCTTTGCCCTTTCTTAAACACGAAGGTTCATGTAAGTCAATATTTTGTAACTGTTCATCTACTGTCAAACCTTCATAATAAATATTTTGTGAATCTACCTATCTCTTGCGCATTTAAAAATATTAAAACTGACACAGTTTCCGTAGAACTGATAAGTGACCACATACCCTGAAACGAAAACAAATTGTCAGGCCTTACTAGCCTGACGTAATCAGCACTCTGGTGTGTCTTTCAAAATTTTCATCCTACCCTGGCCTATTTGTTCGGGATATGACAACTGATTTGGTGACAGCGGTGGGATTTGTCACTTCCGTTTAAATTCAGGGTTTTATTGACAATTTATCTTCAGTGTAGTTATAAGATAGATATTTTATCGGTACTTAAGAGTATAAGTCCTTCTTAGATACGTTGCATAGTCACCTTCGGAACAAGGGAAAGTTCGAAGTGCATGATTGGCGTTGGAATAATTCGCGTGTTTGCAAGCTCTGACATCGTTAATAATTCTACGAATTATTCTAAATTAACCTTGTGTGTATTTTTCGTAGCAAGATTGTACAAGTGAAGGGTTTAAAACGAGGCCATCAAAGATCATTATTCAACAATCGCGTTCAAGATAGTTTCCGCGATACGAACATTTCAAATCGAAATTCGTTTAAAAATTCATTATTTGAACTCGAAATCCCTTCATTCGGTCTTAATACATTCCCAAAATGTAAGTGAATTCAATGCTTCATGCTATTCAAACTGTGGTATGACAACAAGCTACAGTACGCCACACCTTTTAATAGCCTTTATCATTTGATTCCTAAGAGGCTTCGAAAACAATGTAATTCCATTGTGGAAATCTCTCTTCCACGAATTGATTACTCGTGGACGGAAATCCTACAACAGAATTCTCATCTACGCGTTTCCGATCACACCTTTCACTTACATGTCACAAAAATCGTTAAAAATTTTTTATCAAAATAACTTCTCGAGAAAACACATAGATGAAATTATTCTGACTTTTATGGTCATTCCAGACATTGTCTGCCACGGCCTAATCTTTATCGCTTTCTCTACTGAACGATTAACGCAACTGTCAGGCCCTTTGCTCACAAAGTAATGAATATTTGAACGTCTGTTTGACATATCAATTATCTTGCCTCTGAGAAAAAAGAAAAATTAGGGCAAAAATTATCTACTCAAGGAATCAATGGACTAAATAATGTTTAAAAGTAAATGACCTACTTTCTATCGCTGATTGTAGACAAACAAAAATCCAAGGCATCAATATCGATTCACATAAACTATTTTAAGGTCAACGTAGGCGATTCTTTCACGACCTATCTGCGAACAATAATTTAATTAAATTCAATAAAGTATTGCCCTGTATTGAGATTAATTATTCAAGAGTTTTAATTTGTTTAAAAAATTTATTATCAACCATTGTAAAGGTTCGAATCCCGATATTTGACAAAATTATTGACTTTAACGTCAAAACCTCAGAAATTCCATCTGACGTTACGGGTGTAGTAGGTAGATCATTTTTAAAACAATTGAAATTATCTATATCTAAATTCTTTACTAAATAGAGAATATTTTGTTGCGAATCAATTTAATTTTCTTGTTCGCTTGAAAGCTCTGCGTTTTAAACCAACAGCGAATGAGGACGTACATAGAATTGTGCTGTCATCAACAATAATCTATTCAGTGACCAGTGATTTTATGGTAACTAGCTTCTGAATACCTATTTAAGTCAAGTGAATAAGTTCATTAAGTGATTAAAGTAATAATAAAAAGTGATCAATATATAAAAAACAAAACAAAAACTGATGTTAAACAATTATTAGTTCCACTCAATGATTGTGCCCTTGAGGCCTTCAAATAAGGTTTGCCTGATAGTATATCGGGCTTGGTAGAAGCAAGAAACCCTGAAACTGTAGATAAAGCCCTGAAAGTCGCACTTGAGTAGGAAGCAAGACATCGCTTGAACCCTGTATACCCTTTAAACTATTATTGCGAATCAAGGTGTAAATCTAACTACTATGATGTAACTATCAAAATAACTATGCTCTGCCATATCAATATCCTTATATGCGTTATCACCCGTAACCTTATTTTCTAAATGGGCTTGTGCGAGGTAAAGGATATCCTAATCTTAATCCTAATCCTTATCACTCTTATGGAGGATTAAACACTTCACCTTGTTCGCAACCTCCTGTATCGACGAACAAGGAGGCTTTAAACTACAATTCCGCTCGCTGTTTAGAGGCAGCGACGGACGAGACCAACGACGAGTGCCAAACAAGTGTAAAAATTTTAATGACTCAAGAAAAATCCTCCACATCAAATTCACTCGAAAATCCCTGGTAGTGGAATTTTCATCACCAGACTTCATAAAAAATAAAGCTAAATTTCTGGTTGACACAAGAGCCCATGTCAACATAATAAAACTAGATTTATTAGATGATGAATTATCAAACACAAAAAGTAATTCTATAGATATTACAGGTATTACGCCTGATAAAATGTCAGCTGTCGGCAGCTAAAAATTAAGCATACAAGAGTCTACAATATAGTTTCCCGTAGTTCATCCAGATTTTCTATCAGTACAGATGGAATCTTAGGACGAGAAATCCTCCGTCAGGAAATAGTTGATTCTATTGCATTTCGCTTTGTTCTCGAATTATAATATGAATTACAGAGGTCGGTCCACGACGGCCAGTTCCCCGCCACAGACCTCGTCTGGTTTACCATAATAATAATTGATACTAATGTTCATTATTATATTAGTAAACACCGAGAACAAACGGAAATGCAATAAAACATAGGATTTGAAGTATTTATCAAACCCAGTTTTTAGAATTTTGTAATCAGTCGTGAAATTCTAACATATCTTGTAAAAAAACTTCCAAAGCACTTTGTTTCATCAAACTTGGCATGCGTTATCCTGAGAAAATCTTAACGTGATCATAGAGTGCAGTAAAAACTCGATACTCTTACGACCTGTTTGAAAGCCCAAAGAATATGTGTGCTGAATTTCATGAAGATTGGTAAAAACATGTGGATTTGCATAAGCATAAACCGTTTTAGGCCTCTTTTAGGTATCTGAAGTTTTTTATGATGCGAATCAGAGCGCCACGTTCGTTGGTACACTAAAAATTTCTTTGTGCTATTCAAAACACAAAAATGCTGTTTTCTCTTAAGCTTGAAAGGGTATTTACCTAAATAATAGATAAATTGTATTAATATATTCACCAATCAAATTCAGGATAACGGCCAAGTATAAGATCAGAATACAGACAGTCCTCATCTTTGAGAGTTAGACGACAACCTGCTTAAACTACTAATTAGAGATCTGATTAACAATTTAGCTCATGAATGTTGTACTAACTTATTGGGTTATAGAATCTATACTGTGGTCGTTATCTTTTAGAGTAAAGGCGTCAACTTTGTCCTTCTGAGATATTAACATTTGATAAGAGTGACTTTAAACGAAAATTACTTGGTTACGTCAACTTTGAACAAAAACATCGCTCTATCACTTCGACTTTCAATTACTGTGACAGAAACAATTTTTTTTTCTAAATATATACACCAGATTTAGATTTCTCGATGCAAAAGAAATTTTATTGTGACAAAGAAATGTCTTTCTTTTAAAGAAAGAGTTTTGCTATATGAATATAACTTTTCTCATATTTAAAATTATTTTCCTCATTTTAAAGATATCACCAGTTAAATAAAAAAATTATATTGAAAAGAAGGTTCTTTAATTCAAGGCGAATATTTTTCTACACGGAAAAAAGTGCATTAATATTTCCTGAATTATTTGTATAGTCGGGAATAATCGCGAATCTTGAACAAATGTCATAGATATTATATGAATTTCAGGATTAAATGTACAGCAAATTTCTAATAACTATACAAGAGTTCTGCAAACTTCATATTGAACTCCGATTTCAGAATGTTATTAAAATATATGAAGAAATTCATGAAAAAACGTTAAAAACTCTCGTAGAAATCTCATTTGAGGTATTGAGAGTTTGTGATCACATAATTATATAGTCTAGATACCTCAATTCTGTTAAATGTATAGCAAAAGTCTCGAAAACACGATGAAAAGTCTGATAAAAATTCGATTCGAGTTATCGAGTGTTTGTGAAGTACATCAATATAAGATCTATGGACTTCAGTTCTATAAAGTGTAGCCAAAACGTTTCTTTAATGTTTAACATATTCCTCAATTTCCCTTTCCACTCTACAAGTTTCAAGTGATTCCAATAAAAAAATATTAATAATAATAAAAATAATATTGCATAATATATTTGGTTTCATTTTTATACTTAAAAGATCAGTTCACTGGTTAGCTACTTTTCTTTGATCAATATTTCAGAAAGTGCAATTCGGTCAAATAATGTATTGTTTAATCAATGAAAAACGAGTTATTAAACCATTTTGCATTTAAATTTTGTAGTTTTAAGAATGTCAAATTTATTTATTCTTTTATAAAAATAAAGTATTTATATTTTAATTTCATATTTGACTTCATTGCGTCATGAACATAAGTTACTTATCATTTATTTACTTACTTTCGTTTTCGTTCTTGAATGTTTGATTGTTTGAGATTGGTCGATGCCTCAGAACACGACGACTTCTTTTCACTTTGGGCATTTTTGATCATTCGAATCACAGTAAAATAATATTTACAGACGAAATCACAAAAACACTTTACACAATAACCTCAAGCTAATCTACTTGTCAACTACTTCTGTTTAAAAGGTTCAAGATGGAGCCCGACTGAAAATAGATGCACAGCTGAGTGTATGGCGCTGCAACCAAGAGCTTTGAAACAGAGTTGGTTTAAGCTAGATTTGAAATATTAACCCTGCCAGAGCCATAAAATAATTCTCCAAGTTGGGATTGAAGTTTTAATTAGGCCAACATTTGGCAATTTCCACACGAGTCTATGGGGAGCAAATAAATGGGCTTTAGACAGAGAAAAACATTTGAAAGGAAGACTTTTATCTTTCTAGATTAAGCTGATTGGTCAAGAGAATTTTCGCTGGGTGGAGCTTAATGAAGCACAGGACCATGCATTTCTAGCATAGAAAAAGTCAGATGTCCACCTGTCCGAAACTTGACTCTAGTTTATTATCTATTCCGCTACATTTTATTGTTACAAAGGTTGCTTCGGTTTTAAAAAAATTATAAAATCTGAAACGATTTTATGCGTATTACACATCTCGATACTATTGTTTTTGTTTAAACAAGACGCAAATGTTTGCAAGTTTTCATCAAGATGTTCCTTTTACGCCATTAACTTTCCTCGTATGTTCAAAATATCAACAAGCAGTTTAAGCTAATAATAGAAATGTGCTTTAATTAAAAACACAAAAAATATAATACTGATTGACACTCGCTTGTCGGTCCGAAAATGGTCTTGACGTTCGGGTCAGTTCGGATGTTTTCGGTCGGCGTCGCATCGGCAACCGAATTGGTTATCGTGGCCGCGCCTACTTAAAATGAATAAATATGTGAATCAATTATTTACAACAAATAATAACTAAAAAGTTGTTAAATAGCAGATTATGTACCTAGGCACTAAAGTTGAACTTTATCATTACACTACAATCTTATAAGGAATAAACATATATTAATGAAGAATGATAATCTCATTTCATGACAAAAGATAAATTGTTATGGGTCACTTGGTACCATATAAATTGTAATGAACATTATTAAAATCTTTACGGAGTGCACAATGTTTGCTACGACTTGTGGGTTCTACTAAGTCTATTTCAGCTACAGTTGGGAGTACTGAAAAAATTAAATATTTTGCAATCGTTTTTGGTTAGGGCTAAACAGTTTCTGGTAGGCGGCAAAATAACTCCCAAAAAAGATGGGTTCTAAACAAATATCTTCAGTTCGCGCTAGGTCATTATATGTCAAAATAGGGAACAATAGTAGTAGATCTCTCATCGCCAAAGGTTCAACAATGGTTGCCTTTGAACCGCATAGGCGGTAAAAATATATACCTAAGGGTGATCCAAAAAACGCTTTTAGAGCTGTATGGCACCGCCCCCCCCCCAAAGTTTTCATTTCCGGAGGAAGAAAATCCGAAATTTTGTTTTCAAAATTCAAATATTAACACGTGCCACTGGGCACTACAAAATCCAAATTAATTAACATGGGGACATTTTGAATTTTCGAAAAATTAAACTTATGTTCCAGGGTTTCATCGAAGCGTGAAAAGTTTTTTAGCAAGTTCATAGGAGCGTCTACGAAATAAAAGCATAATTATAATTTTCATTTTAAACCCACCCCCACCCGCCCCGCAGCGCCTCAAATATGTCTCAAAAAATAAAAA
Organism: Belonocnema kinseyi; assembly: GCF_010883055.1. NCBI lineage: Eukaryota > Metazoa > Arthropoda > Insecta > Hymenoptera > Cynipidae > Belonocnema > Belonocnema kinseyi. Next base: position 157,250,138 of record NC_046658.1, on the reverse strand, counting down.
AAAATACATTTTTACGTATTGTTGTTACTTTTTACCAACTTTAATCGTCTTTTTCATAAAAATGATTACCAATGGACAATTTTAATATTTACAATTACATTTCAAACAATTTTAAATTATGTAAACAAATTAAAATTATTTATTCCAAAAAAATTGTTTTAAATAATCATAATATATTTTCTAATTGAAATGTAATTGTTTTTCATTGTTTGGAGTAATAAATTTGTCTTGAAAAATTATGTAATTATTTAAATGATAATTTATTGTCTATTTTCAAAATTGATAAAAAATTGAGCTAGATATTTCCACTTCTTATTAAGTTGGTATCCTATTCTACTTTTTGTTGAATAATTACATAATATGTAAAAATGTAGTTTTTTATTTTTTGGCCCATATTTGGGGCGCTGCGGGGCGGGTTTGGTTGTGTTGGAAATGAAAGTTATTAGTATGATCTTTTCATAGACACTTCCCTTAAATCTCTAGAAACCGTTGCACGTTTCGATGAAACCCTGGAACATGAGTCAGTGTCTCCAGAACGTGTGATTTAACTAGAAAACAAATTCTCAACCAAAAATGATACACATAAATTTTTAGCTTAAAAAAAGTTTTTTTTTCGAACAAAAAATAATTGACTTTTCAAGAAAACAGATAAATCATCAACAAAAAAATGAATTCTTAACCAAAATAGATGAAGTTTCGAACAAGAAGTATAATTTTCTACTAATAAAGATAAATTTTCAAAAGCGACAAAATTTTAATAATATTGTTAAATTTTTGTAATTAAAAAATGAATATTAAAACTGAATGCACAAACGGCAAGAATAATATTATATCAAAAAGATAAATTTCCAACAAAAATTGGAATTCTTACATCCTTACGTTTACACTAAAAAAAACTAATAAAAAAAGAAGTTTTAACCAAATATTTACATTTTAACCAAACAAATTAATCTTGAAACGAAACGCAGAATTTTCAAACAAATAATTTTATACCAAAAAGACAACATTTCAACTGAAAGAATTTGATTTCAATTAACAAACAATGTATTTTCAAGCAAGGAACGATATTTTTAAATAAATATTTTTCTAAAAGACGAAATTTCAAAAAATGAATTAGCCACACAAAAAACCACGAATTTTCTATAAAATAGGTTAATTTTTAACCACGAATACTAGTAACATTTTCAGTAAAAAAATAATTAAAAAAAAGACGACTTTCCAAAAAATATATGAGTTTTCAACCGGATAGTTGAATTCCTTAACTAAAGAAGATAATTTTTTAACCAGAAATAGTATAATTTAATTTTTAGCTAAAAAAATAATTTAAAACAACAAAAAAAGAAAAATCAAGAAAACAGTTGCATTTTTATTAAAAACCTCATGAATTTTTACGAAAAATATTCATTTTCAAACAAGAAGATAAATTTTCTACCAAAAAGACAAATTTTCATCTAAACAGAAAACACTTTTTAATTGATAATTGTAGATCATTCTTGAGTTTTCAGTTTAGAAAGTTAAGCTTTAACAAAATAAAAACAAAACAAAAGAAAACGAATTTTCTACCTAAGAAATTAATTTCCAACTAAAAAATATAAATATAAAAAGTCAAAGAATTTTAATGTGCTTTTTAAAAAAATGACCGCGTTCCCCTTAAATGATAACTGAATTATTGAATCAAACAAATAAGAAAGTCCAACTATTTTTGGTTGAATTCAATGCTTTTTAGTTTAAAACGTCTAGCATTATTTTTTTCATTGAGAATCAAAAATTGAATACAGTTTTGTATGCCCCTGGACATACAAAATGCCCCTGAGCTATTTTTTATTTAAAAGTTCAACTAATCTATTTTTGGTGGAATATTTATTTCTTTAGTTGAAAATTTCTTATCTTTGCTAGAAAGTTATTCTTCTTGTTTGAAAATTAATTTGTTTGGATGAAATTCATGTTTTTTTATCGGCTTGAAAATTAATTTTTTCAACTGCAAACTCAAGTATTAATTAAAAATTTCAGTTAACAATGGATTTATATTTATATTAGGCCCTGAAATCTTGTCTCCTATAAGTATTTACACAAAGTTAAAGATATTTTCCTCTTCGCAATAAGTTTGATCATTCTGGTGGTAATTCGGGATTTCAAAACCGGAATAAATTTGAGGAGTAGCTGTAGAAGTCGAGGCGCTCAGGTTTGTGCTCGTGTATTTTCGGCTTTACTTGAGGCTGGTCTTCGCAGCATGGTGTGGCCGAAAAATCCCACGTTCTGGGAAATGTTCATATTAGAATTTCAAACAAAAAATTAGGGATTTTCTTGTTCTAGAAATGGAAACTTATTTTTTGGGAGTGGGAATGTCAGGCCATGTAGCTCGAAAAGTGTTTTTTGGACCACTCTAAGGTATTTGCATTTTTACCCCTTATCCGGATCAAAGACAACCATTGTTGAACCTTTGGCGATGAGAGATCTACTACTATTGTTCCCTATTTTGACATATAATGACCTAGCGCGAACTGAAGATATTTGTTTAGAACCCATCTTGTTGGGAGTTACTTTGGCACCTACCAGAAACTTTTTAGCCCTAACCAAAAACGATTGCAAAATATTTAATTTTTTCAGTACTCCCTACTGTAGCTGAAATAGACTTAGTAGAACCCACAAGTCGTAGGAAACATTTTTGCATTCAGCAAAGGTTTAAATAATGTTTATTACAATTTATATGGTACCCTGTAAGCCATAAAAATTCACATTTTGTCATCAAATGACATTATCATCCTTCATTAATGTGTGTTCATTACTTATAAGATTGTACATGCTTGTAAGTTGTAAGGTATTATTTGTTCTAAATCCAATTGATGTTTATGATGAACTCTATTTTAAATTTTTAATCATGATTTTCGCTTTCATTCTTTCGATAAATTATTTTCAAATTTGCAACCGATTAAAATCTAAATTCTAAATTTGCATTCCGAAATCTATTCCATTATATTAATTCACTTTCTTTAATTTATTCTATTTTCCTGATGATACTCATATTTTCAATACTTTTTTTTACCTTTACGTTTTATTATATTTTAAAAAAAATTTTTTTCGTGAGCTTTAGCCTTTTTTTATTTTGTTCATATATAGTGTAAGGCTTTATATATAATATTTATTTGTTTTATACAAAAAATGTATAAAACAAATGAATATCATGTTTAATACTTCAAACTATGTATAAACTATACATAAGATTTCCGCCTGGGCTGTTACAATTTTAATTTTTGATTTTTCAAGAAAATTCAAAAAGTTGTTATGATAATCTTGTAGGATTTTCAAAAAGCAATACTTCTCTTTCCCTGTCTATTTTTCATATCGTGCGTTATTTGGCTTAAACAGTTAATTTTCGTGTTTTTTGGCATTTTGTAAATTCTATAACTCTAATCATTTTTGTTTGTATCAAAAAAGGTCATTAGGATAAATTGTTCATCTTTCATGTATATCCGTACACAAAATTTTTGAAATATAAAAAAGTGGTCTTAAACATGTTCAAAATACGCTCACTTTTTAATTTTTTTCCAAAATTTCTGGCTAACGAAATTGACTCTAGTTTAGGGCATTAAAAAGTGTTTCAAAGTCCAATCTAATAGCTTAATTTTTTTTAATTTATCGCGCGAAGGAACTAAAGATATACAGGCACGCGAACAGATTAACAGGCAGACAAATTCGCAATAAACATGTTTATCGGATTCAGGGCGTCTCAAAACGTGGACTTTTGATAAAAACTGGAAGGGGTCAAATTTGAGACAAATCTAGTACCTTCTTTTAGAGAATAAAAAAACCAAAATTTAAATGCGCGAAACCACCGTGCCCTTATAAATTTTGTAGAATTTTTCAGAACTAACATTTTCAGTTGTACATTCAAGACACTTTTCAGAAATACGGCCTCATTTTTACAATTGCACGCTACATGAGAACCGGGAGTTCCTTTAAGTTAAAAATTGTTTTAGTTATTTATTTTTTTAAACGTCTTTATTTTCAATAAAATATGTTTTCAGTTTTTTATTTAGTTACTTGTTTCGCATTTAATAAGACGCACGCATAAGTTACGAAAGGTAAACAGAGAAATTGTTTAATTATTGGAAAAACTGTTCTTGACTAAAAGACCATGATGAATGGTTCTGAAAAAGTTAACAGTGAACTGAACATAAAAAAGTTGAAACTAAATTTTTTTAAATGACACAATATCCAGCGATATGAAATTTCTGATATTAAAGTAACTTGGTATATCTGTTTTTTTAACATTTGGCAGATGTAAAGAAATATAATTCTAAGCGTAAAAATTATTTTTGACGCGCGTTAGAAAAAAAATGTTTTAACGCTTTTGTGTGTAAACCTGTGGCTTACACACGTGATACTCTATAATTCACTGAGATTATTTCTCCGGATTTTACTGGACACTCCACGTATTCTTCTTTGGCCAATCCTTCAATCGCTCCGCTATTCATGTTTATTTTCACTCATTCTGGTATCCCAAAAAGAGAGGCATATATTGGACGAAGAATCGTGTTTCTGTTTGTTGTTTTCCCTAATATTGCATATACGTCCCCATTTGATGCAGATAATAAAATTTGTTCTTCGGTTTGGCATGGGATTCAGGACATGATTTTTTGTTCTCAATAAAATTGGTTTATCTGGAGGAAAAGCGTATCTTCGAAGTTCGAATATCCGATTCGGATAGTTGCGGGGAATCAGTCGAATAGATTCAAGATCTTCAAATTTATATCCAAGTACGCTGGGAAAAGTTTGCCTGAGATTTGAAGACTTCAGCCTCTCATGATGAGGTGGTTTGGCAGCTCGAGGACACCTGGCAGAATAATGAGGTGTGGCAAGAGATAGGGTTGTGTCTGGACACTGTCTGTCATTGGAAGAGGAAGATGGTCCACAGCGATAAACACCAGGATTAGGTTCACAATTAGGCAAATCCTTGGACTGTGGAGTGAGTCCCTAAACAAAACAAAAAACAGGATTACATTTTATTTTAAGTGCCTGCACAATCGTATGTTAGAACATGATAAGTTATAAATGAGGTTGTTATTGTAGGGCCCCATTCCATAGATACCTATAATTTCATCTCGTTTAATGGCTTAAGAAAAATTTTTTTGAACAAATAACTATATTTAAAGATCATTTACTTCTTTAAAAAAATAGGAAGGGCATTATTGTAGTAAATCCTTTTCCTAAAAAAATGAGCTATCTTATAAAAAAATTCGATTATTTAAGAAATTGGTAAGAAGAGAGAGTAATACGAACTTTAATTACAGAAATATTATTTATATAATCCGTCTTTTGCAAGTTTTTTTAAACATATTTTGATGTGTTCGAAACTTAAAATTACTTACAAATTAAGTGAAGCGTAAGTAACTTTAAATTTTCCCAGATATCTTATTGAAGGTATCAAACATTTTTTAAGCTGATAGCCAATTTTAAAAAATCATTTACAATAAGAATTATCTCTTTCATGAAAAATGTTTCGAATCAATGAAAAGTGAATTTCATCATAAACCAAAATTACTTACAGTACGCTCCAACATATCGCAAAAGATTCGCTATAGGTGAGTTTTCCCAGCTCATTAAAAATCTTTTATTTTTTAATTTGTAGGTTAAGAAAATAATTAGCAAAGAAAACTCATAGGTTATTATGCCAATTTTACACACAAACAAGCAAGAACTTGGTTTGTTATAACTTGTGTAAGGAAAATAATCAAAAATTTTACAAACGTAATACTCCATATCTCTTTGCAATTAGTTCCGCTGAGTGTACTGGACACTTCGCAATTTCTTCTGCTGTCAATTCCTTAACCAAGCCACTGTCCATGTTTATTTCCGCTCTTACTGAATGCCCATAAACAGGTTTGAATATTCCACGAAGTATTGTGTGTTTGCATGATGTTTATCCAATATTACGCAGACGTCGCCATTAGCCGTTGATAAGACAATTAGTTTTCCGCTCAGCATATGATTTAGGACAACACCTCTTGTTCTCAATCGAATTGGTTTATCTGGAGGAAAAACGTATCTTCGGAGTTCGAATATCCGATGCGGATGTATGTGGGGAATAAGTCGAATAAGTGCAAGATCTTCAAATCTAAATCCAAGTACGCTGGGAAAAGTTTGCCTGAGATTAGGAGACCTCGACTTGTCACGAAGAGGTGGTTCGGCAGGTGACAGAGACCTGGCAGAATAACGAGGTGTGAGATTAGGGCTGTCATCAGGCAAACGCTTGGACTGCGAACTTAATTCTGAAATAAGAAATAAAGGATTATATATTTTTAAAGTAGCTACAGAATCATGTGTTAGTACATGATGAGTTGTAAATGAGGTTGTAATTGTGAGGCTCACTTCCAGAAACGCCTATCATTTTTCCTTGTTCAACACCTTTATCATGTGGAAACTTTTAAGACAAATTGAATTTTTTAAGAGTATATATTCATTTTTTTTTAGTTTCAGTAAGCAATATTTATATATTCTTTTTCATGATGTTTTACATCTCGTAAATGATGCACAGTTTTTCAGAATTTTTTTTTTTGAATGTCTACGCATTCTTTTTTGAATTTGAGTTAGGGATAAGTAAACATAGTGATGAGAAGATTCACCGTTTCGTAGTGATGAGTGTAAGTTAAAAATCGGTTAGGTTTGCATAAATATAAGGTCAAAATTATTATTTTTTTTATAAACATATGGGAAAGAATAAGTCAAGTGAACCTACCTAAAATTATTGTTTTTTTTATCGGTTGGAAAAAGCCTAATCATGATCTCGATCTAAATATCTCGTTAAATGGAAAAAGCTTCAATAGTTTGGACTTTAGTCACCTCATCATTTCGTAATAAGCCATAGACTAGGCTGATTCCCTTCTAGCACCCACTAAAAAGAATTACGAAATGGGACAAAACAGTTGACAAAAATAAAAATACTCACTATTCCCGCGCGAAGTGTAGATTAATCGTACTGTCCGCATGTTCATATCTGTTTTGTTTTGATATATTAGTGACCCAGTAATAATTGAACCTACGAAGCGCCTTAAAGTTAAACAATATATAGTGAAACTGCGTTTATATATTCTCTCACTTATATCCTACCATGTGTGTATCCCTGATATATTTCTGATTTCTATTTTCTTGGTTTCCACCACCTCGCAATACCACGTAATAAACAATCCAATTATCGCGAATCGCAACAATTACCCCTTAGCTGAGGAGCAGTGCTGGGATCCTCTCCTGGGGGAGGATATAAGTGGATGTTTACGTTCTCCGATACAGGTATAAAAGAGTCTCAAGTACAGTAAATCTACTTCAGCGTATTTAAGAAATTTACCAAATCTGATGAAACAGGTGAACGACTTGCGCTTATTGTAATAACAAAATTTAAGGAACATGCACTGTATATTGACCAATTCTTAGAAGAGCCAGGTAATTTCACTGCACGCAAATTAAAGATAATTTTGGCAGTAAAGTTTAATTCTAAATAATAAAGCATTATATTTATTTCTAGTTGAACATAAATTATACTGGGTTTCAAGCGAATAAGTTCAATTAAGTACATAATTAAGACACCTAACCTAAAAGCAGCAGTACTCACGCAAAAATTCTGTCATTGGCGGTGAATTTTGATGAAAACCCCACCCGTACATTGCACTTTGATTATAAATAAGAATTTAGTCGATGAGTTGTAGGTTATTATTTTAGTTTGAAATATTTGACAAGATTTAAATACATCAAAGAACTGTAAAGTTTTATGCACTCTATTTTACTATGCATATATGCTATTTTACAAGATAATGGTGTAATCAATTTACCACACGTATATGAATATTACTTTGCTTCCATTACATTTATAGTAAAATCGCTATCGAAATTTTTAACAGTGTATCTCATGCCACTAAGAGAACTGTTTAGTCATTAAAGTCGGAAGCTTTCAATTTGTATCCTCAGTTTTCATTTTCAATAAAATCTTATCTAATGCCAACGTAATCATTTTGATGTTACAGCAGTCGAATCTCGATGTAACAAAATGTGACTAGGCTTTCGGGTGGGGGCAATTAAACGCTGTTTCTAAAGTTGTTTACGTTGCGACTCAGAACGCATTTTTCCATACTGTTGTTCCAAGTCTACAATTAAATCATACGGTCCTGAGTTTTGACATTTAAAAAGCTTCTAATCTGTGCGGATCAGATCCGAGGCGGGTACGGAATTAGGGTATGAGTCAATTTCACTTTTATTAAAACAATAAGCGCGCAGAAAATACCCCTTCTTTACGTTCGTTGGTACGTTAAAAAGTTCTCTGCGCTCTTTAAATCACAAAAATGCTGATTTGTCTTAAGCTTTAAAGGGTGTTTACCTAAATCATAGATAAATTGTATTAATATATTCACCAATAGAATTCAGGATAACGGCCAAGGATAAGAGCAGAATACAGGCAATCCTCATCGTTTATTATAAGACGACAAACTGATTAATATATTAATTAAAAATTTGTTTAAAAATTTAGCTGATGAATATTGTACTACCTGATTGGGTTATAGAATATATACTGTGGTTGTTATCTTTTAGAGTAAAGGCGTCAACTTTGTCCTCATGAGAAATTAACATGTGATCAGAGTGAGTTTAAACGAAAATTACTTGGTGATGTCAATTTTAAGCAAAAACATCGTGCTCTAACTTCGACTTTCAATTACTGTGACAGAAACAAACAAATATTTTTTTTATCACAAAACATGAATGCCATTACTATTACGTTGTCGCACTTAGACTTAAAAGGATCGTGAGGGGCTAATCACTTAACTTTCCAACATATACATTATTAGAAATATTCTAAAATTTTAACTCAAATGATTCAATTATTTTTTTCTAAATATATACACCAGATTTCGAGATCTCCAATATTTGGAGAGTTTTAAGTGGATGGCAAGTATATTAAAGAATTTTATCAATCTTGAATTAATACTAATGATTTATCATGCTTTTAAGGGATTTTATTGTATTCCTTAAGAATTTCTAACACCTAAAACGATTCCTTACGATCACAATATTTCGAAGGAATTCTAAAGTATTTACATGCGATTAAAGAGCTTTCGAAAAGATTTGTAATAATTTCAAGAGATTCAATGCAAATTGTTTTTAATCAGATAAAAATATTTATTGTTTTTGAGTGAAGTAACAGGCCTTGTCAATTTTTAGGCTTGCGAGCCTTAATCATTTTACAAATCTTATGTACATATACAATAAAACAATTTTGTTACCAGATTTTCTGAAATTTGAATCTGAATCCTATTTATAGTCCCATAATTATCTGAGTTACACAACGTAAAATGATATTATTAATACACATATTACTAGTATTAAAATTTGTGAATTTAAATAATATTTCGACAGTTTTAAAATAATAAATTATTCATTATTAATTAAAAATTTATAATAATTCAGGTTCATTCACATAATTATATGGTAACAAATTTGACATGATAAGTGTTATGATCATTGATTATAATCATAAAGAATATATGTATTTGAATTAAAATTTTATAATACGTCATGGTTCGTGACTTTCAAAATTACTTAAATCGCAGTCAGTGGTATAAGAACATTATTACTAATTTATTACTTACTTAGTATTGTGATTAATTATTAATTAACCGTGATAAGGCAATACAAATTAAAAATAACAACTAATACTACGAGTTCAGTATAATTAAAATCTCTGATCAATGGAAATCGAATTCGGTTTTCGGTGGATGTCATCTTCTTTGTGTCCCTTTGATACATACGAGGGTGGATTGATAAGTTTCCGGCCTGACCAAGAGATGGCGCCACTAGGCCTACCTTGAGGTGGCGTTCTATAGTACCATCCTTAGATAGCT
>NC_046658.1:157208547-157240154 GCF_010883055.1 Belonocnema kinseyi | reverse complement strand
ACGTTTAAAGTCTTATAGCTATTCTTTAGTGTATATTTTTTGAAAAAAATATGGAGGTTTAATAATTTTTTTAAATAAAAAAATACACAACGTAGAACAGAATAAACAAATTAAGGTACTTATATTTTTTACGCTATTCATAACCATGATTTGAAACTTCGCTATTCAATTACATATAATTTCTTGTTTTTTCTGTGGTTTCTTTTGTTTTGAAATTTATAAAACATATTTTTCAAAGCATGAATTATGCTTGTTCGCGAATGTTTCTGCTCTTTGGGGCGCAAAAAAGAGAATCAAGTTCTTAAACTAGCTTTCTTTGACCATCCGTTGTGGTTTCACCCATCAAAAATTCATATTTTCATATTACAGGATGAAGATATAAAAAAGTTCAAACTTGTAATAGAACAATTAAAAATTATCCCTTTGTGGTAAATTTAGGTTTTCAAATATAATTATTTGAACTCGGATTATTTAACAAAAATATAGAAAGAAAAGTTTATATATAATTTATCGCAAAAATGCATTTTTTAATGATATTGAAAAATAAAGTTACTGTCTGTTTGTATGTTTGGCTGTTTGTCTGTCTGTATGTTTGGCTACCTGAATGTTGTAGCCACGCTAACTTTTGAAGGATTTGTCCAATCAAGTAGGCCTTTGATACACTTCTGAATGTTTTTCATATGAAGGTCAAGTTCATTAAGCTGATATTTCTTATGAAAATAAAAATAAATTAGCGCATTTAAAAAAAAAATCTTTTTTTTCAAATTTAAAAAATGTATGTTGAAATTTCTTATAGATAAGTAAAACACCTGTAAATTATGAAAATAAAAATAAGCTTAAAGCGTTGTTTCTAGTAGATTTGTACAAGATTTAAAAATTATCTTGCTGAAGTTTTTCAATTGGACACAAATCATCGAGCATGAAACGCAAGATTCGTATTGACAATGTAATCGTCAAAGCCGTAGGTGCTTTGAGAACCTTCTTTAAAAAAAAATCGAAAAAAATTGCAGTTACCATTTATGGCTGTAATTCCTCAGAATTTTAAATCACAGTTTTTTATTTACGTTACAATATTTATGATATATGAGAAAATGAAGATAATGTGTACACATTCTCCTTAATATGAAATCTCTAAACTATATTGTCGATTTCGATTGTCACAATAGTCGATTTTCATTGCTACATGCGTGAAACACGAGTTGTGAATGGGTTAGACAGAGTTGGAAAATATTGAAAAACTTGTCACGATTGCTCGTTTTTTGATAGCTACACGCGTGCAAAAGGGACACTTGTGCGCCACCGTGAGTTAGACAGTAATAGAACTTTACACGCCTTTTCTTGAAGTTAAATGATCCTAACGGAGCTGCCTTTATCTGCGCTTGCTTGGATTTGAGGGACGTTCATTGGCTACGGTGGGCGTCTGTACTTGATTTTTAAATACGTACGCGAACCAGAGCCAATGAACAACGCACAGTTCAAGCATGCGCAAGTATTTTTAGATCACTGTTGGGAATAATAATCGAATATAATTTCGAGGTCAATGATACTAATCAATGCTTCTCATTTTCCACCACCTTTCCACCCGTACCATTGCAATCGCAATACAGGCCATCTGCTTGTTATTTATGATCGAATTCTTATTTCAATTTAAGCCTCTCTGTTGTTATTTATGATCCTATTTTTATTTGAAGTTTAGAAAGAAGATTTTAAAGCCTTCAGAGCATTTGAACGAGCTATCTGGACCACTAACTATATCTGCCTGAGTGCCTGCGGAGAATTTCTTCGAGCTTCTCAGAGCCTTGAGAATCTTTAGCATATACTCTGAGATTTCAATCGGCAGGGTTAGTATATTTTTAATTATAAGTTAATGTTTCATCTATTATTTGTTATTAATATAAACAATAACATTAAGTTATATTTCTATGAAGCATGGAATTTGTTATTAAAGTCCATTGCTGGTGGAAAATGCGACAACAACTTTTGAAATGTTGAGGTTAGGAATTAATTTTAGAATACAAAAGCGAACTGCTGGTCGGAGAATTAGATAATTTTGGCCACTTTAATGTAAATCTTCCTTATATATCTACAAAAATCTATGAAATATTATTTTTAGCTATGAAAGGTTACGAAAATTTACTACAAAAAGTTTAAGAAAGTTAAGCTTTTACTGAAATTTTCCTTACAAATTTCACAAAAATGTCATTCAAATTTATAAAATGTTTGGTGAAAAAACAGAAACTATTTTAATCAGGATTAAAATAAAAAAATAGCTTTTACGTTTTCATCTTACGTCTTTTTGATAAATTTGTTTACTGCGAGCAGTTCGCCCTTGAATTGCAAAGGTAATATTAACCTCAAAATCTGAATAAGTTGCTACCGCATTTTTTATCAGCAATGAAATTTTATAACAAAATTCCATGCATCACATGAATAATACTTAATGTTTTTATTGAAAGCAAATAATAACTAACACATTAACTTATAACTAAAGATTCACCAATGTTACACTAACTTTATACTCAATATCGGAAAAGTACCATTAAACTCCTTGCACTTGACCTTCACAACAAAACAGTTGTATAAAATGCATAGGCTTCCAATGTTTTGTGTGCTTTTAAACAATATATGGTTTAAGAAATGTGGGATTGAATGAATTATGTTCAGGTTTATGGATGTATCGGGTCTTCATATTTATATTTCTAACAAAAAACACAAATTTTCAATCCAAGTACAATAATAGATGATAACTGATAAAGATAAAGATGTGAGCTGCAGTGTTCACGAAACGTCGGCAAACAATTCGTAGTATTTACACGAGTGAAACCCGAAATATCTCTTTTTATCAAAATGAATCATCGTGAAAGCATAAAATCTATTATCAAGAACTCTACGGGGAGAGTATTCTTACTAAAACCAACACCTTTAGTAAGCTCAGGACTTCTCAAGGTAAGCTACTAACATCCTTAGCTTTTTTGAAACGGTGCAGAGACAACAAAATAGTCCCAAAATTCTTGCAACTGAAAAATAATTTGGGAACATCTAAATCCAAATCGATTCTGCATAATACAAGTTTGATTCTCGTTAAAGAAATAATAAAACATACCCAATTTCTTTTGCAAACTACCTCTAAAAAATTATTAAAACTTCATCTTTTCCTATCAAATACCCTCAGATTTGACATTTGGTCCACATTGGACCGCATAACGTTTGACCAATCCCAACGGATGAAAGAGCTTTCCACCCAAAAACAAAAAACAAAATTTGACAAATTACTACCAGTAAAGCCAACTAAACTAACAAATACAGTAAAAAACATCTCTGACCACCCTCTTAACAATGAAATGATTTCAGCCTTATCTAAAGGACATAATTTTGCTGTAGCTCCATCGAAAATCCCAAAAGAAGAAATAAGCAGCAATTTAGAATCCATAATATATACCCTTTCACCCGAAAAAGCAAATCAAATAGGACGAATGACGGCCAACATTTTACGCCAAGCTCAAGTTCCATCCTCAAACTTAACAAAACAGGAAAAAACCGCAATTAAAGAACTCAATGAAAATAAAGTTATTATAATAATTACCCTTCCGAGCTTATACCTTTGATAGAACAATGTCTCAATAATACTCACTTCTCATTCAATAACCAATTCTACGAACAAACCTAAGGGGCAGCAATGGGATCCCCTATCTCACCTGTAATAGCGAATGTTTTTATGGAATATCTAGAAACTAAAATCCTTAACCAAGTCGAACTTAAACCAGAATTCTGGTTCCGTTACGTTGATGACATATTTGTCATCTGGCGACATGGACGAGATGAACTAAATAAGTTTTTCGATTTTATCAATCAATTACATCCGAATATCCAGTTCACCATGGAAATGGAACAAAACGGAAAATTGTCTTTCTTGGACGTATTAGTTTATAAAAAATCGGATAACACATTAGGACGTTAAACAAATCCTAATACAGAACGATTACACAAACAAACAAATTGATCAATCTATAAGAAAACACACTCAAAAAAGCAAGTCAACACAACCTACGAAAGAAAGAGAGAGAAAAATGACCACCACTCTACCCTACATCCAAGGTGTCACAGAACAAATAGGAAGAATTCTCAACAAAAACAACATCCAAACCATATTTAAACCACCTGCGAAAATAGGACAACTACTAAATAACCCTAAAGATAAAAAGGCAGCCTTCAGTGATCCAGGAGTATATAAAATCCCTTGTTCTTGTGGCAAAGTCTATATTGGAGAAACCGGGAGAGCGGTGAGCCAACGTATGAAGGAACATGAAAGTAAAATCAGGATAAAACACTTCACGCAATCAGCACTAGCTGAACATCGTATCGAAACAAGTTATAACATTTTATTTGATGAAACAACAGTCATTGCAAAAACACACAACAAATTTCTAAGAAAACATAGAGAAGCAATCGAAATCTTAAAACACCCTAATACCATCAATAGGGACAATGGATATAATACCAATCCGATTTGGCTTTCCGTTCTCCCGGATTTTTTAAAAAGGACTTGATTGGCCAATCAAGTTCGACCAGTCCCCACGGTGGGGTGCTCTGGCCAATCACAGGCATCGTAGAAAGTATACCTAAGAACATCAAGACCTGATACCTCAGTTTCAGGTCAGCCCTGAAGATGTAAACTGCAATGTTCACGAAGCGTTGGCAAACAATTCGTAGTATTTACACGAGTGAAACCCGAAATATCTCTGCTTATCAATATATAAAGTATTTAAAATAAGATAGAATTCACTTAAAATCAGGCAGGTTCTACACATTATTTAGCAGAATCTCTCAGCGATTAAAATTGTTTTATTGTAAATTATGCAAGACATTTTTTTCCAATCTAAGACAAAATAATCGAATTTGGATATCTCTGCTAAGAATAATAAAAAAAAAGATTAATTTTTTACTCATAACATTAATTCTCTACAAAAAACGATTAGTTTTTAACCAACAATGGTATAATTAAGATTTTTCTTAAAGACATTAAGTTCTAACAAACTGAAAAAATCAAGAAATAGTTAAATACTAAATAAACAAGATCAGATTTTAACAAAGAAAAATAATTTTTTACCAGAAAAACGAATTTTCGAATAAAAAAATTAATTTTTAATTCAAAATATAATTTTTTACTCTGAAATTGTGCAGTTGAATTTTTAATCAATTTTTAACAACATAGTTGAACTCTGATCAAAAAGATCAGTTTTGGAACAAATAGTGGGGTTTTCAACTAAAAAAGATAAATTTTT
This sequence comes from Belonocnema kinseyi, assembly GCF_010883055.1. Taxonomy (NCBI): domain Eukaryota; kingdom Metazoa; phylum Arthropoda; class Insecta; order Hymenoptera; family Cynipidae; genus Belonocnema; species Belonocnema kinseyi. Next base: position 157,234,872 of record NC_046658.1, on the reverse strand, counting down.
AATTAAAAATATAAATATATACAACTAGAAATAATAATTTTCCACCGAAATAACGAATTTTGATGAAATATGTGCATTTTCAAACCAAAGGGTTGAATTTTCCACTACAAAAGATCAATTTTTAACTTCAAATATCAATTCTCCACCAAAAATGATATAATCCAATTTTGTCTTACATAAATTAATTTTGGATAGACTGTAAAGGAAATTTTAACAAAATAGTGAAATTCTCAATTAAAAAGATGAATTTTCAAGGAAGTAGTTTTATATTTTTAACAAAAAACAGAAATTTTCAATAAAATACATAAATTTTCAAACAAATAATTAATCTTTTAATCAAAAAACATTAAGGTTCAATAAAGACTATCAAATTTTAAACAAAAATAAGTGACGTATATGTAATTATATTAAATTTTTTATTATTTTATTCATTTTTTATTATTTTTCAGATGATCTGTTTGTACGAAATGTATTATTATAAATTGTAAGAAACCTTATATAGATGTAAATTGTTTTCAACTAAATTAATTTTCAATCCAAGAACAATATTATGAAAAGTATTTAGAATAAGATAGAATTCACTTAAAATCAAGCAGGTTCTCGACATTAATTAGCAGAATCTCTCAGCGATAAAGATTATTTTATAGTTAATTATGCAAGACGGTTTTTCCCAAATAAAACAATAAAAAGTCGAATTTGGACATCTTTGTTAAAAATAATATAAAACAGATTAATTTTTTACCCATAAAATTAATTCTCTACAAAAGACGATTAGTTTTTAACCAACAATTGTATAATGAAAATTTCCATTAAAGACATTAATACATAGTTGAAGTTTCAAACAAGCAGATGAATTTTCCACCAAGAAGATTAATTTTATATAAAAAAAGACGATGTTTGAAACCAATAATTGATTTTTCAACACAAAAATATCAATTTGTAATTCAAAACTTCAATTTTTTACCGAAAGTGGGAGAGGTAAATTTTTAGTTAAATTTCAAATGTCAATTCTCTACCAAAAATAATATAATCCAATTTTATTTTACATAAATTAATTTTTGACAATCTATGAAGGAATTTTCAAAATAATAATAATTTAACCCTCAATGAAGAAGATGAATTTTCAACCCCGAAGATTAATTTCCCTGTTTAAAAAGACGGTTTAAAAAAATTATATTTTTAACAAAAAAGATCCATGTTTTTTTAAATATCATTTTTCTATAAAAAATGGTATAATCGACTTTTCTCTTAAAGAATTAGCTTTTCACCAAAAAAAGAATTTTTCTTATACTAGTAGAATCCTCAAAACAAAGATGAAATTTCAATTAAGAAGTTTATTTTTCTACCAAAAATAACGAATTTTCAACAAATTTCTGAATTTCTAAATACTGCATCAAAACAGATAAATTTATTTCCAAATAGTTCAATGTTTAACGGAAAAAGATCGATTTTAAACCGAAAGGATTAATTTTCTACCAAAACATAAAAATTTAATTATTGAGTACAACTGGTCGATTTTCAATTTAAAATATCAATTTTCAACCACAAATAGTAGAATCGAAATTTCTTTTAAAGAGGCTTGTTTTTGACAAACTGAAAAGGATTTTTTAAAAATAACTCAATCCTTAATGAAAAATATTAATTTTCAACCAATAATATTACGTTTGTACAAGAAATTACGAATTTTCTACAAAATCTAGAAAGTTTCAAACAAATATATGATTTTTTCTAAAAAATTTTATTTTCTAACCAAAAGTAATATAAGTAGATTTTATCGTTATAGAAATTAATAAAAAAAAAAAGAAATTTGAAGAAAATAGTTGAATTTCCAACCAAAAAGGTTCGTTTTGAACCGAAACAAATGAAGCCTTAATTATAAACTTAATATTCAACGAGAAATTAAATAGTTCAGTTTTTAGTTAAAAAAATAATTTCCAACTTAAAGACGTGCAATTAAAGAAGCTGATTTCTCTAACAGAACAGATTGAAATTAAAAATATCAATACGCTTTTAACCAAAAATGGAAAGTTAAATTTTCACTTCAATAAATTAATTTTGAAAAAAAGTATTGTCAGAAAAATGGTTGAATCTTAAATCAGTAAGAAGAATTGTCAAACAAGAAGATTAATTTTATACTAAAAAAGACAAATTTAACAATGGATCGAATCCATTTACCATTAGGCAGATTCTGCAATTCAAGTCTTTGAATCGATCAGGAAGGAAATTTGGTTCTTTTTAGATTAAATTGTAAGAAAACGATTTTCTCGTCATAAAAACATTCTATGTTCAAAACATTAATTTTTAACCAATAAGTTTAATGTTTTACAAAAAAGACGAATTTTGAACCAATTACCTGATTTTTAAACTATAAGGAAACAGTTTTTAAAAAATTTTTTGTTGAAAATGTTCAACAATTTAGATGCATTTGTTTATGTCTTGACTAAAATTGTTTCTTGGTTAAACACTCATCTCTGTAATTTGGTACTTGTCAATTATCTTTTGTTAAAGCTCCTTTGTTGAGGACTCAATTATTCTGTTTAAACTTTATTTTTTGTTTGCATTCGACTACTTGGTTAAATGTTAAACTAAATGAGTAAAAATGGATCTTTTTTGGGTTGAAGATTCATCATTTTAGTTGAAAATTCTTTCTTTCTTTGGTTGAGAATTAATCTTTTTTGTTGGACATTTCTCTGATTGTTTTAAGGTTGAACGACCTTTTACAAATTAATTTTTTTTTTGTAGAAGATTCATTATTTTAGTTACCAATTTATCTTTGGTTAAAAACCAACAAATATTCTTGAAATGAATTTTTTTATTCAATTCAGCTGTTGTTGCTTTAGAATAATCATATTTTTTTAGTTTTTTGGTGAAAATTTATCTACTTTTTTAAAAGTTTAAACATTTTGTTAAAATTTTATATTTGAGGTTGAAAAAGTAACTATTTGATTGCAAATTCGTTAACTTTTAAAAAATGAAAATTAAACTTTTTCATTTTCAGTGTAAACAGTTTTGTTAAAAATTTAGCTTTTTAAAGAAAGATTTGCATTGGAGACCGAATTGTTCAACTTTTAACCAAATAGTTAAATTTTCAACGTACAAATATAAATTTTACACTGTATGGCCAAATTTTCAAACAAAAAAGATTAATGTTTAACCAAAAAGAGTTGCATTAAAAAAATAATTCTCAATGAAAACGGAGTGGTGGATATCTTAAAACAAAAAGAAAAGATTTTCAACAAAATATTTAAATTTTTAACCAGAATTGAATTTTCGAACCAGCATGTAAATTTTCAACAAAGTAGTTGACTTTTTAACCTTCAAATATGGATTTTAGATAGAAAATGTAATATTTGATATTTCAACGAATGCAGATGCTGCCAAGAGATGCTTTGTAAAATAAGGAAACGAATTTTCAATCATAAAGATTAATTTTCTATAAGAAATTCGAATTTAAATCAAAAGTAGCAAAGTTGCTTTTTTACACAGATAATTAATTTATTTCCAAAAAAAAGAATTAAAAAAAAATTAGTGAATTTTTAACCAGAGATGAATTTTTAACTAAAATTATGAATTTTTTAACTAGAAAGACGAATTTTAAGCCAATAAAGAATTGCCAGTTAGGAAATAAAAAAAATTGTCCCACTTCTTAAACTTTTAAGTCAAAAGACTATTTTTCTGTAAAACAGTTATAAACCTTGACTCTCCATCTACCACCATCAAACAAATTTTTTCCCACACCTTCACCCCACATGATAATTTTTCAAATAGTTATTTGTTGAAAGTGTTATTTTAAATACAATATTTCATTCATTTCAATGTAATTCGAAATGTAATAAGTATTATTTTAATTTTAAACAAAATCTTTATGTTCCTCATAAACATTAATGTGATAAGTCCAGGGGAAAGTGGGAGACTTAAATAAGCATATACATATAAGGTCATTGTTGATTATATCAATGCGCGTTCGAAAATTGTACTAAATTGAGGTATCAAAATTGTGGTGTAAAAATGCAAAGTTCATTATTTAAAGAATATGATTATCATCAACATGAGCTACAAAATGGTGGTAAATGCTATTCATCAATATTAGATGTAAATTAATCTTTAATAAAAAAACTAATTTGGAATAAAATAGTTCAATTACAACGAAATTTACAACATCCTATTTCATTTCTTTCAAAGCACTATACTAATTTTTGTTATTTGGATCTATTACAAAATTTAATACAGCGACTTAGAAATACTGTAATTTTTTTAATTTAAGAGTCTAAATATTAGCGTTGACAAAATCAGAACGGCATCTTGTGGATGAAAGAGAAACAGAAGGGAATACTCCCGCGAAACATAAACACTCACACAATACAAAAATAGAAGAACCGACATGAAATATCCGGAACATCCCCTCCCCCTTTTTCGATGATTAAAAAACACGAAAAATGATAACTTACTACAGTCACAAAAAAGAACTCTCGAGTTAGGTTCCACCTCCGAAGGGTGAACTGGTAAGGCTCATAATTTCACAATGGGTCTGTCGAGAGTCCCAGTCGCAGTACGTAAAGTAACGGACCTGACATGACCTTGATCATCCGGATGTGTAGTAATGACACGACCTAGAGTCCACTTCGTAGGAGGAAGGTTTTCGTGCAAGATAAGCATGAGATCGTCGATCTTAATTGAAGGCAAAGGCTTTTGCCACTTCGGACGATTTTGAAGTCCTTGTAGATATTTAGAAGACCATCTGGTCCAGAAATCTTCATACGTCTGTCTGGTAAGCTGGCAGCGGTATAATCGATTTTGCTTAAGGTCGATGAGAGAAGGTTCGGGAACCGTGAAGATTGGAGAATCGATCAAAAAATCACTCGGCGTCAACGATACCAGATCATTCGGATCATCACTCTGAGCCTGTAACAGTCGTAAATTTAGACAAGCCTCAACCTGCGTGAGAAAGGTTCTCATTTCCTAAAAAGTCAAAGAATTATCTCCCACTATTCGACGAAGATAATGTTTTACAGAACGGACAGCTGCTTCCCAAAGTCCTCCGAAGTGCGGGGCGGCTGGAGGGTTGAAACGCTACGTAGCTCCGTTATCAGCAAGATAGCAGCTGATGGTCGATGAGACAGCAGAGGCCTCATTTAAAAGTGTTCGTAGCGGCCTTTCTGCCCCGAAAAAAATGGTAGCGTTGTAGCTGCAAAGAAAAGTACTTATGCCACGTCTAACAGCAAAACATTTGTAAGCCGCTATAGAGCCACCAGCTGTGTTGTCTGAACACGCCTCCAACTGGACCGCTCTCGTAGCAAAACAAACGAAGACAACTATATAGCCCTTATATGCCTTGTCACCGCGACTTTTAGTTGTTCGCACCCAAATAGGGCCAGCATAATCCAGACCACTTATAGCAAAGGACCTAGACGGTCGAGTAACTCTATAGGTAGGTAGTGGACCCACGAATTGAGTGCAAGTGGTTGCACGGTGTCTAGCGCAAACAACGCAACGACTCAAAACCTTCTTTACGATACAACGTCCTGTGATTATCCGAAACTGTCTCCGTATATATGACAATGTAAGTTGCGTTCCTCCATGCAACATAGCCGGATGCGCATTCCGAACGACGAGAGTGGTAAAAATAGATTCCTTGGGTAGGATGTAAGGACATCGCTCGTCGAAATCCATTATAGCGTGCTTTAAACAACCTCCGAGTCGCAGTAAACCGTTAAAGTCCAAAAAGGGTAGCAAACGAAGTAAAGGACTTTTTGTAGTAACTGGGAGTTGTTTGCGCAACAACTTAAATGCTTAGGAGAAATGTCGACGTTTTTCATATCCCACCAGACGAGATCTAGCACTTTTCAAAACGTACGAGATAAGTTTACATGGAGGAAGGTCAGTGGATTTCTTCCCCAACCGTTCGTTGAATCTCAGACAGAGAGCAGTTATGCGAAGTAATTTAGTTAGAGTCGAGTATCGACTCAGCAAGGACCACGGTGGCTACAGTTCAACGTTTGCAGAGTGTAGAACGATCCTTTCCTCTCTGTTGATGTTCGGATAAATTGAGCCCTTACAAGATGGCCAAAAGATGGGTGATTGCGATAACGAAGGTGGTCTAGTCCACCAGAGAGGATAGTTCTCCGAAAGTAAAGTAGAAATTTCTCGAGACGAACAATCAGCTGGATTGTCCTTTCCGGGAACATGATGCCATACACCACCAGGCAGTACAGTCTGTATTTCCGACACCCGGTTTGTAATATGTGTCATCCATCGTAGAGTGTAGCCTCGTATCCGGTCGAGAGAATTTGCCAAGTCCGACCATAGATGACTCGACATCGCAGTAGGAAGATTTAAGACCAAACGAACATGAACTATTAGCCGAACAAGCAGAATAGCCGCACAAAGTTCCAAAAGGAGCAAAGATTTCCCCTTAAGACGAGCAACCTTATTCTTAGCTATAACTAATGAGACTCGTATCTCATCCGTGGGAAACAGAATCCTCAGATAGTCAACTTCCCAACCAACGTGGGATGCTGAGCGATGATAGTTTAGGAAGATCAGTTCTGTACTTTCTCCATATAACAATGTGATCAGCAGTGAGATGCTGATCCCAAATTACTTTAAGTTTCCACAAATTCTGCAGGAAGGTTGTTCCCTTCATCCTCTGTAAGCTGATGTAAGGTACGGATCGTCAAGTAAGGTGAAGAAGAAAAACTAAAAGTTACGGTTACTGGTACTGGTTTCCTTGATGACGCAGTGAAGCGGTAGAAAATAACCCTGAGTAGATAGCAATTAATCAGGATTAGACAATAAGCCCATTTCGCCTAGAACAGCATATTCCTGTATACTCTGTGTGTAATATTGATGCAGAACAGGATCTCGTCGAAAACGCTTCTCCAAACTAATGAACATTCAATGAGCAACAGAACGAGAATCTCCCAAATTCATCGTCCGGTCCTTGATTGGCAGTCGAACAACGTAGCGACCATTTTCTGACCGTTGATAAGTGAAGAGAAAAAATTTGTCACCCTCCTGCTGATCAACGGTGAACTTAGAAGATACAGTCGGAAGATTCTCCTATACAACAAATCGAAGCGATAAGTCCAAAAATTCGTGATCAATCGTAAATTGTAATCCAACAATCTTTCGACTATATAAAGAATGTTTTTCAGAAAAGAGACCAGATGATCCAGCCCAATGATGCACAGCAGTATTTCCAGATTCACGGCTTGGAGCATCACTAGAGGGTCGATGCAACATTGTATGATGCTGACCGGAGCAGGTTTGACAGCGCTTAGATGAAATACAATCTCGAATAAAATGCTTTCCCAGACAATTAAAACATAACCCACACTTTCGAATTAGTTCTCGTCGCTGATCTTTGATCAACGACTCTGATTCTTTGATCCAATAAGAGGATAAAACAAAACAAAGTGCTTACCAGTACATAGCGGACAACCACCCTCTTTTAGTGAAGCACCATGTGCTTTTGTCTTGAAAGCCTTCTTACCCGATTTGACGCCTGCCATTTTGCCTCTGTTTTCGGTTGATGAATACTTAAATTAGGACCTTCCCCAAACTCAAGAGCCTACAAAGCGCTTACTCGTGAAACTAAAAAGGTCCTTAAAGTTTCAAATGAAGGATTGATGGGAAGTGATCCCGTCTTTTCTTCCATAACCTTGGAAGGGGAAGAAGCAGCAAGTGCGTCCAACTCGTCGTAAAAATAAAACTTCGCGACAATATATTTTTCCTCTCCTTTTTTCACTCACTTCTTTTCCAGGGTTTCCAAGTGTGCGTTGAGGACATTCTTGGAAACATTCGCCTTGCTGGTCTTTTTAAAATTGGTAACTGCATTGCAGATGAGCTCGTAGAGTCCATACTGCTGAGCAATACAATCCTTGACACTCACTTTTTTTAAAGGACCGTCAGAAAATAAAGTACAACCCTGTCCGTATTACAGTGGAACACTACTATACACAGTTTAGAAAGTCACAATAGATTCTTAAGGAATCACAGCACTGAAAGGATTAACTGTTCAACAGTTAAAAAAATAAAATCGAATGAAGTTAAATAACTTTAGAAAAATACATTCACGAATAAATGATTAAAATTATATTAATGTTCAAATAACCATTGAACCCAAGCAAATGTAAAGTAAATTCACTTTAAAAGTTACAACAAAAAAATAAATAGTCAAAATTCGATTAAAATCATAACATGTTAAAAGTCAACTAAAAATACAAGAAAAACACAGTCCTGCCAGTATGACAACGGAGCACTATACAGTTCAAAAAAAAGGATGGTTTCCAATGTTACGAAACACAGAGAAAGCACGTGGTATCACATACCTGTCATTCTGTGACGCCAGGTATCGATCGCCAAGAATTGCCTTCAGAACACTGTCACCTTGCGATTTCGCAATAAGAAGCTCAAAATCCCACTATTTATTTATCTTCACAGAACTTATATTGCGATGAACTTTCGAAATAACTGACATTAGTCACTTTTATCCTGCAAAGAACACTGCAATACACTCGGTGATGCCCTCATCCGGCTCGAAGGACCAATTATGATGGGAAATAGCACTAAAGAAAGAAAAATTTAAAGCGGGATTGAGTGTAATGGTAAAAAAAAGGTCACTGAGTCACTTCATTATTTGTTTGGCACCAAAAAACGAGGTATAATTTATTTTTAAAAAAGTGTCAAAGTTCTTCCCTTCTAGTAAAAGGTTATATTAAACAAAACAATTATATAAAAGTAAGGCGAGTAAACATTCAGACTCGCGCGGTTCGTAACAATTTACAGACTGACCCTGAGTACCTCAATATTATCTGTAATTCAACAGGGATAAAACTCACCCCACCAAAGATTTAGCCTTTAGAAGGAGAAACCAAATACACAAATTAAATACAAAATTAAATACAAACTTAGTGTATAAATTTCGTGATAAAGAATTCCTAATGTTTTAAATATAATATTAAACGAATGAATTTAAAATAGAACGAGTTAACCTTTATTTTAAATATTGCGAATCATAACCTTTTGGCTCGATTAGAAAATGGCGGAAACAATCGAGGAGCATTCTCAGACGAAACTATATGAAAAATGAAGAATAATGATTTCATAGTTTGCTATACGTCTTAGATTTCGGTCAACTTCGTATTGACAATATCATTTTCTAAAATACTTTTTTCGACATTATGATATTCCCTCTTCTTTTTATTCAAATTATTTTTCTAAAACTTACTGAAAAGAATATCATTTTTTGATAGTGTTAATTCTTGAAATGGAGATTTATAATATTTCGTATTTGGAATACTATTTTGTCGTCTTCGTGTTTTAAATACTTGTATGATAATTTTAAACTTCGGTACTGAATTACGAATAAATATAATAAAACCTCGGTTTTCCCTATTTTGGAAAGATATAATATTAAAGTCTAATTTATTTATTTCATTAATTCTAACGAAAGGTCTATCAGTGTGTGCATTTCGTTAAGTTTTTAATGTTTATTACAATTTATATGGTTATATTTATATATGATACGATATACAGGCTTTAGGATCATCGCACCTTGGTACGGTAAATCCAGTATCGGCGAAGTTCACCGTAGACTTGGTTTTTAGTAAGTTAGCTGGATTTCCTAAGACAGGTTATTATCCGAGTATAAAACAGCTTTACTTCCGTGGTGCTTACGATACTTAATCTTATATAGGCAGAATAAACCCTCTCTTTTTGTAAAATGTTTGATTGTACCACATAAGCTCACGCGCAGTACGACATCATAAGTTCAAAATCAATTCTATACTTCAGCTTAATTTTATAATGAATTCTTCTCAGCCTTTTCTTGTACTTTTTCACTTCTTACTCACTTCTTCCTCCTCACTGTCATTGTAAATGCCCTTCGTAGCAGTACAATAAAGTGAAATTTTACTTCCGCTCCTCGGACAGAAAAAGAGCGGCTATTCTGCCTATTTTAGATAAAGTAATTTGTTCAGCACAAAATAGACTTATAAAATGAAAGCTATAATAATTATTTTATTTTATTTCTAAAAAGAAAGGATAGATTTTTAATTCAAATAAAAAACAACTATTTTAATACAAATATGATTTGAATGCAATTCTTGATATTGTTATCCTTAATCATAATCCTACACTAATTTCTTTCATGTTTTATTTAAAACAGAATATTATGATAATTCAAATAATATTTTATCGGTTATTTTAGGGCCTTAAAAATGGCACCAAAGCAGAATTCAATGTTACGGGGAAAGAAATTTCGGCAAGCCGCTTTACTACGACTCAACACGCAGAGCCACCATAAGCCTAGTGCAGCAGCATGCTTCGTTTGGGTGAACGGCGCGCCCGTTTTGGGAGAACAACTCACTCGAACTGGCGGAGACTCCTTGTTTCGAGTTGAAGGAGCACTGATGTCCTAAAAAGGAAAACGTAGACGCTCCGCATGAAATTTTACAATAGATCCTTTTACAACTTTTTTTCTAAATTTAGATTTGATTACCTCAAGCAACTATATTACTACAATTATTTAAGCCAAGATCGCATCAATTTTGTCTTATATATACGGCATTTACAAACAGCACTTAGAAAAATAATACTTAAGTCTTATTTTAACATAACCTCATTGTTTATATTGTTTAACCTTATTATTATTATTGACATAACCTAAACTTTTTTTTAAAGCAAACTTTTGCTTTAAAAAACGATTAAGTAATGTCAATCAGTCTAGCAAGCGTGCATAGAAATATTATTAAAAATATTATATTATTATTTGAAAGTATTATTTTCCATCTAGTTTTATTAAGACGTTAAGCATTTTTCTGTTATTTAAGATTCTTAACTTGATCGATATTGTGTAGATTTTCTGCCTTCATGGTTTGGAGGGTTGATCTACAGTCGGTAAGGTACAATCTCTGATGATATAGCAGATAAATTAAAAAATTTTAGAAAAAGAATGATAATAACCTATTAAGGTATGTTGGATATCTTCAAACACGAAATTTTGAAGAAATATGTTTACTTTTAGTTAAAAACAATAAAATCATCAACGAAAATCACGAAGGCGATACCACGTACAAGAAAAAGCGTTGTAACATCGCCTGAAAGTGGCGTTGCTGCTCTGTCCGCCAGAAGGAGAGACGTAGTTCTAAAAGAGATCTTTTTGATAAAGTTTTATTCAAGCATTCCAAATGCAAAGAATAAATACCCGCGAGAAGCGCGAGTTTCAATAGACGTGCGCTCCAGGCGCGCTTAAAGTAAGTTTCATTTAAAACAATTTGGTCAAACATTTCTTTGAAACTGATGCCACCGAAGACTTCAATATCCTTTTTTTAACAACTTCTCAACAGAAAGTTTTTACTTGCTTGAACTTTTTTCGATAAACGAAAGACTCAAATAATTTGTAGAACGAATCATGTGATAACAAAGAAAATAATTTTTTTAAATGTTGCGCATAAAGAAAAAAATTTTTATGTACAAGTGCCATAAGCAGAATACTACTTGGAATATTTTCTCTAAATTTTGTAAAGAAATTACAAAAACTATGTCGTTTTTTGCCATTGGTGAAAATACTAAAAGAGATGAGACTTTCTTGTAGAGGCAAGAAAGATTCGGAATGTAATTCTTTATAAAAATGTACGTATTGAAATTCACAATTTGCATTGGTATTTAAACAGACGTACTTCCATTGTGTCGTTTAAAAAAGCGCGCATTATTTAAAAAAATTCTTATTAAAGATTATATTGCAACTACTGTTGTTTTTTCATAAACTTAATCTGGTAATTTCTAATGTTATTTGTATGATCAAAACGTTACACAGAGGGTCTACACAGCAGCCTCAACGTTTTCAAACTTCTTAATTATATCCCTAACCTCAGTGACCCAGACTTTTTTAATTGCATTTTCTATCGCATCGTGTTCTACGTCACATTTGTGGTGCCCTATTGCTTCATCTCTTCAATAAATCACTACAAGAGTCTCTCAAAGCGTCTAGGTGGGAAACTCTATTTATAACGGCAGCCCCACGAAACTTCGATTAATGAGGGGGGGGGGGCGTTTAATTTCAATCGAAAGTCACAGATGGTTGGTGTTTTATGCTCAGAAGGTCACCAACCAGCGTTGTCTTAGATAAGAGTTCATGTGGTATTATTTATCCATTTATATATTTCAGAATCTTTGAAATACTGTGAAATTGTTGAATGAAAAAGTGTAATTTTTGATTTTCCAATATTTTTTTACGTTGTCAAATTTTAGTTTTCGAATTTTCAGTTTTTATGATAATCTTGTAGGGCAGTCAAAAAGCAATACTTTTTTGTTTTGACTTTTCTACATATCGTGCTTTATTTGGTTTTAAAAGTTCATTTTCGTGGTTTTGGCATTTTTTAAATGCTATAACTCTGCTAATTTTTTATGCTACCAAAAAATTTCTTCTCTTAGAAAATTTAAGAATCACAATTTAACTTCGTGAAACCAAAGTGCGTTTATAAATTTTAAAGCATTTCTCTTAACTGCAGCAGAACATAAACATCTGAGAGAGAGGGCACTTAAGAGAGTAATATCTTTTTTTTTAAATCTCGCCTTCTTTAAGCATCTGTTGTATTTTCGTCCATCAAAAGTATCAATAAAAAAACAAATTTACATCCTCAACTAATATTTTCAGTTGTAGATTTAAGAGACTTTTGAGATATAAGGTCTTATTTTTACAATTACAGGACACATGAGAACCGGGAGTTTCTTCAAAAGATAAAAAGCGAAATTGTTTAATTATCGGAAAAACTGTTCGTGACTAGCATACAATGATGAATGGTTCTGCAAAAGTTAACAGTGAACTGAATATAAAGAAGTGGGAGATAACATATTTTAAATGACACAATATCCTGTGATATGAAATTTCTGATATTAAAAGTAACTTGACATATCTTTTTTTTAAACATTCAGGAAATGTAAACAAATATAATTCTAAATATAAAAAGCTATTTTTGATGCCCGTTTAAAAAAAACTTTGAACGCTTTTTGGGTGTAAACTTGTGCTTTACACACGTGATACTCTATAGAACTTTGTAATTATTTCCCCGGCTCTTATTGGACATTCCTCGTTTTCTTTTTTAGTCAGTCTTTCAACTGCACCGCTATTCATGTTTATTTTCACTCGCTCCGACATGCCAAAAAGAGTGGTATATATTGGACGAAGATTCGTGTTTCTGTTTGGTGTTTTCCCTAATACTGCATATACGTCGCCATTTGACGTAGATAATACAATTTGTTCGTCGGTTGGCATGGGAATCAGGACACGATTTCTTGCTCTCAATCCGATTGGAATATCTGATGGAAAAATGTATCTTCGGAGTTCGAATATCCGATTCGGATAGTTGTGGGGAATAAGTCGAATAAATTCAAGATCTTCAAAATTATATCCAAGTAATCTGGGATAAGTTTGCCTGAGATCAGAAGACATGGACCTCTCATGACGAGATGATTCGGCAGTTGGTAGAGACCTGGCAGAATAATCAGATGTGACAAGGGAATGAGTCGTGTCTGGACAATGTCTGCTTGTGGAAGATGATGATGGTCCACAGCGATGAACACTAGGATTAGGTTCGCTAGCAGGAAAATCCTTGGAGTGTGGACTGAGTCCTTAAAAAAAAAAACAGGATTATATTTTTATTTTCAGTACCTACACAGTCGTATGTTGGTACATGGCGAGTTGTGAATGAGGTTGTAATTGTTGGGCTACACTCCATGAACGCCCATAACTTCATCTCGTTCAACGGCTTGAGAAAACATTTTTTTGAACAAACAACTATATTCAAAGATCATTTACTTATTTCAAAAAATAGAAAGAGCGTAGTTGGATTGAATGCTTTTCCTAAAAAATGAGCTATGTTGTAAAAAAAATCGATTATTTAAGAAATTTTTTGTGAAAATATTCAAAAATCTTTTATTCTTGCACAATTAAAAAATGTTGTTCAAAGTCTTCGAGTTTCTTTTTTGAAATATTTTGGTGTGTTCGAAACTTGAAATTATTGAAAAATAATGTGAAACGTAAGTAACTTCAAATTTTCCCAGATATATTATTGTAGGTTTCAAAATTTTTTAAAATTGATACACAATATTAAAAAATTATTTACAATTGAAACTTTTCCTCTCGTCACAACTGTTTCGAATCATTCCGATGTAAAGTTTATCATAAACCCAAATTACTCACAGTACGCTCCCACCTATCGCAAAAGATTTGCGATAGGTGAGTTTTCTCAGCTCATTAAAAATCTTTTTGTTTTTTAATTTGAAAGTTAAGGAACCAATCAGACGAGAACTTTCATAGGCTATAATGCTAATTTTAAATAAAAATCAGTTAGAACGTGGTTTGTTACAACTTGCATAAAGAAAGCAATTAAAAATTTCACATACGTAATACTTCATAACACTTTGGAATTAGTTTCGTTGAGTCCGCTGGACACTCCGCAATTTCTTCTGCTGTCAATTCCTCTATTACGCCGGTATTCATGTTTATTTTCGCCCGTATTGAATGCCCATAAGCAGGTTTAAATATTGCACGAAGAATTGTGTGTTTGGATGATGTTTTCTCCAATATTGCGCAGACGTCGCCATTGGAAGTTGATAAGACAATTTGTTCTCCGGTTGGCATAGGATTTAGGATAAGACTTCTTGTTCTCAGTCCAATTGGTTTATCTCGAGGAAAAACGTATCTTCGAAGTTCGAATATCCGATTTCGATGATTGTGGGGAATAAGTCGAATGAGTGCAAGATCCTCAAACCTAAATCCAAGTACTCTGGGAAAAGTTTTCTTTAGAGCAGGAGACCTCGACCTTTCACGAAGAGTTGGTTCGGCAGGTGGTAGAGACGTGGTAGGATTTTGAGGTGTGGGATTAGGGCCGTCATCAGGCAAACGCCTGCACGGCGAACTGTATTCTGAAATAAAAAATATAGGATTCCATTTTTGTTTTCAGATCCTACAAAAGCGTTTGTTGGTAAGTGACGAGTTGTAAATGAAGTTGTAATTGTGGGGATCAATTCCAAAAAACTCCTGTAATTTTTTCTCGTTCAAAGCCTTTGGCGCATGGGATCTTTTAAAACAAATTGAACTTTGTAAGAGTATAAGTTCTGCTAGAAAATATAATTCTACATATTTTTTTTCACACCAAATTTGTAGCTTCTGCCGTTTTCACAGTTTCATCATTATCACTGAAAAGATTTTTTAATTTTATTTTTCCAAAAAAATGTAACCTATTCAGTCAGGCGATTTGAGACTATGTATTTGTATTATATAATTGTTTGAATATTTCAAATTGACAAGATAATTTCACTTACGTACAATAGTGCATTAATTTGTGTCAATTTTTTTTTCAAAAAACATGAATTTCAACAACTAATCATTAGAAATTACGAAAAATGACTCAGGTTAATTAATTCATATATGGTATAGTATCATTAACCGTTTTTTCCAAATTCAACCACTTAAAAATTACTTCCCTATAGTTATGATAATAATTTAAGACACATTTGAGTGCATTTCTAAATGTTTAAGACCGTGGCAATCTTATTTAATGTCAACGTAGTTATTTTGATGTTACAGCAGTCGAAACTTCAAGTAACAAAATGTGATGCAATAATAAATGTGTAAGTCATTGTTTGTTCAATTTTTATTTACCATAATAAGTAATAATAATATTCATCATTTTAAATACTATGATTATTATGATGATTAATTAATTTTATTTCTTACAATTCATAATATTCAGTTTTGAATGGTCTATAGGCAACCAAACTAGTAGGATTTCGGGGCTGGGGCAATTAAACGCTGTACTCAGGCATCGGATGTCCGGGAACGGCCTTGTATATCATGTATATTGTATATCTATATGCATCACACTTGATCAAATAACCAAACCGATAGTAGTTTATTGTAATCATAAACAATTCTCGTCATTGAAATGCATATTCAGTTATGTTTAACAGAGAGCTTAGTGACACTGAATATTTTCAGCCAATATTATTGTCCAATTTGTTGAAATAAATAAAGTCTGATCAAATAAGTTAACAAGGGTCAAGGAATATGAGAGAAATATAGCTCTAGCTGTCAGGATTTTTTGACTAAAGCTAAGACACTGGTACTAACATGAAATGTAAACACAAAGGTGTTCAGAAAAGAAAACTCGATGTGAACCTGAGAGCAATTTATGTTCCTTGCTCTCCTTCAAGTTTCGATCTTGCTGTAAATGAGTCTGAAAAATGTGGTATTAAAGCTGGTGACAATTTCGGAATCATTCAATACGTATATAATTTTCTTTCGACGTCAACGAAGCGATAGATATTTTACTGTAACTATCGTTCGAGATTTATAGTTAAACCGCAATTCTATGTTTGCGAGGTCGCTGAGTAAGGATCTGGAGTAGTTGTGATTATAGGACTTCACACTTCGTTCCTAACCTCGAATGAAAAATGTGGGAAATTTGTTTGAATGCGGAGTCTTGGTGGTTTTATGATGTCCAACTTCGTGTTTAACCTAAAAAAAATGTGAGGAAGTTGTCATTTTATGTAGAACCTGTATTTTTTCAATGCAAAATGGTCGTATCCTATTTTTTCTAGGTTCCTGAGTCAAAATTCACAGCAGGTTACTTTCAATTCACGCCCTTCTTGAGTATCGTACACTTTTACCTTCAAAAGATCATCGTAATAGATTCAGCTTTCTTGTAACTCTTTCCTGTGAATGTTTTTTCTTTAATGTTCAACAAAAGTTTGCTATTATGTTTATATCCCACCTCCCTTGGTAGCGACGTTCCACCTCTATAATATCTTGATGGAATCTTTCTCCATGCTCTTCAATGTAATCAGAAAAATTAATTGGAAAGTAGTCCATATGGAGATTTTATACATGTAATTTCAAGCTCATATAACATCCCATTTCATCAAAGATCGTCATCATATGCCTGACAATTATTTTGTAATTATCACTCCTAGTGCAAAATGCTGTTGACGGCATCCACTGATTTTCATCAAGCTTTCAATTTCCGCTAAGCGAGAAATCGGACGAGTGTAGTCTGGTCTATCGAAAAGATAGGACATGACCACTTTGACTTGAAAAATGCATGTTTTACATAAAAATAGCAATTTGATACGTTTTTCTGAAGTTCGGGAAGAAGTATGACCTAGTAAGATAACAACAATTTCGCATTTGTACTTATAATCTCGAAGGCATAGGATATTCCCACTTTGGATTTAAAAATGCATGTTGTACATAAAATTAACAATTTGCTACCTTTTTTTAGGTTTTGAACGTCATAGAAGCACAAAGTGTTTGGATTCGTGCTCAGCGACTTCGAAAACATAGAATATGACCACTATCAATAGAAGAGGATCACGTTTTACCTTAAACCAGCGATTTTTCATGGTTTTGGAGATTAGGGACGAAATTTCACATGACAAAAACAAACCAGACCCGGATTAGGATTCAGCGACCTCAAAAACGTAGGGTAAGCCTGATCCCGTTTCTGTGTCTGGCAATTTTTCTTTTGCAGATATGTTATTACAAATGTTCGGACCTTTACGAGATTGGCAACACTTAGGCTTTAATGGTCACTCAATCGAAATCTGGCGTTGGAATTTTTAAATTCAAAATTGCGGACATTAATTATTCAAAATGTTCAGACTTTGATCAAATTGGTGATAGCTATGTTACATGGGTCGCTGAATGTAAATCAGGTATTGGGTTTTGAAAATTAAACAATACGAATCCAACATGGCGGAACGAAACGATCAAAAATATTCAGAACCTTATTATTTCTTTAGACTCACTTCATACTAGCACTTATTTTGACTTTTTTCTAAATACTTATGTTCAGCTTAGATCCAACATCAGATATAAATTCAGTAATCCCAATGACCTATGTATCAACAACTTGATCAAGGTCCTAACATTTTAAATAATTCATGTCCACCATAATGAATATTGAAAACCTTATTTCAGTTTTCAATTAAAGAGACTCCAAAAACGTAAACATAAACAGGTTGAAAAATCGAATCCGCTATTTTGAATTTTTCTGAAGTAACATCCGATTTCAATTCAGCCAACCCAAAAACTGATTTTCAAAATTTAAAATAGCGAGTCCAATATGACAGACAAGAGCTTTGAAAAATGTTGGCAGATTGATAAAATTAGTTATAAATGGGTTTTCAATAGGCATGCTACAAAAGTAGACCGATAGTGACAGCAATCGACGCAATTTTTTTTCCCGCTCCTTTGACATTTCTCTTCAGTAAGGTTTGCCATTTCATCATGGAAAGATATACGATCCAACAACGAGTAGAAATTATTAAAATTTACTACCGAAAATCGGAGTCAGTGGCCTCAACTTTAAGAGCGCTACGTCCAATTTATGGTCGTCATAATCGTCCTGCCAGATCAACAATTGAGCGTCTAGTGGAAAAATTTGAATCCACAGGTAGAGTGCAAAATGTTCCCGTGCCAGTGAGACAAAGAAGTGCCCGTAGTGTCAAGAATATTGCTGCCACTAGCGCATCAATTGAGGAGGACCCAAATCAGTCTCTCATACGTCGTTCTCAAGCGTTGGGTTTATCTGTGACGTCGTTGTGGCGTATTATGCGAAAAGATCTTGGCCTGCATCCTTACAAGATCAAATTGACGCAAGAACTGAAGCCGCTTGACCACCAGCAGCGATGTATGTTCGTGAATTGGGCTGAGCAACAACTTGTAAATCATCCGGATTTTCATCGAAAAATCATCTTCAGCGATGACCCTCATTTCTGGCTGAATGGCTTCGTGAATAAGAAAAATATGCGTTATTGGTCAGGCAGTAATCCACACAAACTCCATGAGTTAACATTGCATCCTGAAAAAATTACGGTTTGGTGCGGCTTATAGGCCGGCGGCGTCACTGGGCCGCACTTCTTCCGTAATGATCAAGACCGGCACGTTACTGTGAATGGAAATCGCTACCGCTCAATGATAACCGAATATTTTTGGCCCGAATTGGATGATATGGACTTGTACAATATGTGGTTTCAACAGAACAGCGCCACAAGCCACACAGCAAATTTCACAATCGATTGATTGAAAATCAAGTTTGGTGAGCGTGTTATCTCACGAAATGGCCCAGTCAATTTGGCCGCCTCGGTCGTGTGATTTGACGCCGTTGGACTATTTCCTGTGGGGCTACGTCAAGTCTATGGTCTATGCCAACAAGTCAGCGACTTCATTTATATCCAAAACCGTTTTTGTTTTATTTAAAAAAACTTTTGTAGCGCTCTTATCGAAAACCCCTTTAATTAGGTTTTTACGATCATAGAATCGAAATCTGATGCTTCATTTTGAAAACTCAAAATCGCGAACGCAACCTCGTGGACTACAATTATCCAAAATGTTTCGAACCTAATCAGATTGTTTATTCTTACATAGTTGGGTGTCGTTAAAAGGAAATCTGATTTTCAATTTTCAAAATTAAATATTGCGGACGTGAGTTGTTAAAAATGTTCAGTTGTGATATATATAAATAGTGATGATTAGGTTTTCAGAATCGCTGAAACGAAATATTAGGTTGGGTGTAAGCTGAATGTAAGTAAGAAAAAATTAAAAAATCAGTGAAAATATGCGCTACTGTTAAACGATATAAATGATGAAAATCGACCGCCAAATTTACATTCAGCGACCCTAAAATTCTAACTAACAAAACTTTTTCAAGGTCCGAAAATTTTTAATAATTCATGTGCGCCATATCGGATTCTCCATTTCGAATTTTTAAAATCCAACATAAGATTTAAAATCTGCACAGCTAAAAAACTTTACTATCACCAATTTGATTCAGAAGTAAACATTTTTTCTATACAGTAAAGATAAAAGATCAATTTTTAATTAAAATAACGATTTTATAAGAATGTAGTTTAGTTCTTAACCAAACAATTATGTACGGAAATAAAGAACTTTTAGCTAGATTTTCAGTTGAAAATTGATTTTCAAACATAGAAGAGAATTGTCTGCCAAAATTTATTCAGATTTTCAAGAAAATACATGAATTTTCTACTCACCGTGTCGTCTTGGTACAAGTTGCTTATCGTGGCCAGTATTTTCTGCAGGAGTCGAATGCATAAACGTATGGTATCCAGAATCGCCGCCATATGGAGGAGAACCCAAATCATTTAATAGGCGTGTTATTTCATGTGTATTGAAATCCTCAATACTTTCAGGGGATGGTGGAATCCACTCGTTCTCTCGCCTTCTTGATGATTCTGTAAAAAGACTGCTGATGTATAAAATCTCATCATATCTAAACCAAAAGAATTATAGTCATGGAATCAAAATATGATATTAGGTTTTCAAAATTCAATATGGTCGATCCAACATCGGAGGCATTATTGAATATGTTTAGAAATTGATGAAATTGATGATACTTGGGTTTATGGGGTCGCTGATTTCCAACTTTAGGTTCGATTTTTTAAATTTAACATGGCGTTAATATTTTACACCCGCCATAATGGATCCTTTATTTTGAATTTTAACCTTTTATAAATTAAATATTTGAAATATTCATGACTTTCAAAAAACTAACATGTGAACTAAACATAACAAATTACGAGATCAAACTTATTTGTGATGGCACAATTTCCAGTGCTATGAAATTTCTGATATTTAAAGTAATTTGACATATAAATTTTTTTAAACACTTTTTGTTCGGGATTCCCTTACATATTTAATTAACTACTTTCGGTAAATTTTGATTAAACTTCGTAAAACTGTAGTTCTCAAGGTTTGGATCAAAATTGTTATTAGGCATAAATTGCGAAAATGGACAGTTTTCGAGTTACAGAGAGTTAAACATGCAACCATATAAACAAACATTATCAAATATCTTGAAAACTGCAGGTCTGAAAAAAATGTTCCCTATGGAAGTTATTGGGCTCTGGCGAGGAAAGGCAAAGGCAGTTATAGCAATAAGAAATAGGTCATTTCTCTAGTTGTTTAAATGTATACTTGTCATTGATTGCGAATATTCAGCCATTAAAGAGAAAATATTAATAGGAAATCAATAAAGAGCCCATGAATGCAAGATATATGCATAACTTAGTCAATATCAAGCTAATAAAGCAGTCATAAGAATGATGTTGTCAAAAGCTAGCCAATTAAGGCAAGTTGTGTGCTGGACTTAGACAATATCCATCAAATATAGATAAGACATGATCAGAATATTATCGATTCTAGCCAATGAAGGCAAGACCCGAGGTGGAATTAGGCAATATCTGCCTAATCAAGGCAAGACATAAGCAAGGCTGATTCAGTATCCAGAAAATAAACTCAAGATATGACTAACATGTCGACAATATTCAACCAATGAATTCAAGATACGCAACTAGACCGCAATAACTTGCGGTAATTGAATATCTCTAGCTTGTCATCGATTTCCTGCGTCACTTATGGTCTGAATGAGTTTTCGTGATGGATAACAAATTCTTCCTTGATGGCGAGCATATCCCAAGAACCATAATACACTGCTTCGGTCCCCTGACTCTCATGTACAATAGTATCCTTCTATAGGAGTCGGTTATTCATCGTCAGTCATTATTACCGTTTGGTATATGAGCAATCAAGAGTTAATGCTTAGACGCGTTTCTAAATCGAGAAAAGATTCTGATTGTTATAAATCGTGGTTCTGGTACTGGACTACCTCTCGTCGCATCTCAATATGGAATCATTTGTCATTATCACCTTCCAGTTTGTCTTTCACGTAAGACGGTGCAAAGTCTTACTTCATAAATCACAACTGTGCGTTTTCTTAAGATTTCAAGTGTCAGGGCTAGAAAATCGAATAATTGGCCTCACAGTCTTTGTTCGACATTCGGTTCCTTAGATTTTGCAAGTAACTCATTGGCCATTTTGGCATCAGCTCCTTCCAGGATAATTAAAAAATGGTTTCTGTTAATTATAGCTCCAGCTATCCAATAAGAATTGCCTAGGTTAGGAACGTGTTGTATCTGTACTACTTTCTGAAAGAATTTGAAAATTTATTGTTGTGTCTTTTCCTAGCTTAAAAGAAGCACCCAGACTTGGACCCTAGGCGCGATTCATTAGCATCTTCTGTAGTAAGTAGATACGCTAAAGAAAAATAAACGTCTACCGTACGTCCCGACCGATCGCAGTGTGATGGCAGGCATTTGTTTTTCTCTAGCGAGGTTGATTAAATTCATAATCAATCACGAAGCATTTGTTTCTCTAATGTTCAAGGTCTTTCCCAGCCTCATTGCGCCTCATGGTGCGATCATTGTTTCGAAATTTATTATTTCAACTCGAAATTGTATGAAAAAAACCAGAAAAGTGTGGAAATTTCAAGCAAAAGGAAATAATAGCGTTATAACCTAATAATTTGCAAAACCTAATCCTTCTTTAATTTTCATCCCTTTATTCGATCTTAATAAATTCCTAAAATGTGAATGAAGTCAATGCTCCAGGCTATTCAAACTGTGGTATGAACACAAACTACAGTACGCCACACCTTTTAATAGCCTTTATCATTCAGATTCCTAAAAGGCTACAAAAACAAGTTAATTCCATTGTGGAAATCTCTGTTTCACGAATTGATTACTCGTGCATGAAAATCCTACAACAGAATTCTCATCTTTGAATTCATTCAATTTTAATGAGAAGAGTAAATTAAAATTACAGCTCAATTAATAGACACAATCGACATCTTTCTATTCGATATCAAATCAATAATCTGCAACTAACCTTTACTGAGTTGTCTATTCAACGAATTAAGTCGGTCGCTAAGTAATAGATACGCGTTTCCTATCAGACTTTTACTTACATTTCAGCAACACATCAGATAAAATTATTCTGACTTTTATGATCATTCCATAAATTGGTTGCAGCGGTCTAACCTTAACCGCTTTTTCTATTGAACGATGAATGCAACTCTCAGTCAGTAATCATGATAGTAATGGTGATAGTCAGACCTTCCGCTTTCAAAGTAATGAATATTTGAACTCTGTTAGATGTAACTATCATCTTGTCTCTGAGACAACAGAAAACTTGTGAAACAAATTATCTACTTAAAGTATAAAATGACTGTAAATAATCTTTAAAAGTGAATGACCAACTATCTATCGCAGATTGTAGGAAAACAAAAATCTAAGGAAATAGTATCGATTCACAAAAGCTACTTTAAGATCAACGCAGACGATTTTGTTTACGACCTATCATTGAACAATAATTTAATTCCATTGAATAAATTATTACCCTGTATTGAGATTAATTATTCAAGAGTATTAATTTGTCCAAGAAAATTCATTATCAACAATTGGAATAGTTACAATTCCGATATTAGACAAAATTATTCACTTCAACATCAGAACATCAGAAATTCCATCTGAAATTACGGGTGTAGTAGGTAGATCATTTTTAAAACGTTTAAAGTTATCTATTCCTGAGTTTCTTCAATAAATAGAGGATATTTTGCCGCGAATCAATTTAATTTTCTTGTTCACTTAAAAGCTCTGCGCTTTTAAACAAAAGCGAATGAGGACGTCCATAGCATTATACTGTCATCATCAATTTAGCTATTCAGTGGCTAGTAATTTTATTACAACTGCCTTCTAAATACTTATTCAAGTCAAGTAAATACGCTCATTGAGTGATTATAGTAATTATACAAAGTGATCTAAATATAAAAAACAAAACAAAAACTGATACAATATTACCTAATTCTCCTTAATAAAAGAAGTTACACACTTTGATTTGTTCCAATTATTGTTAATTCAGGTGTACTTTACGACTTGTTTACATTCACATTAAACAATTTTTGACATACGATGATGTATTACAAAATTCTTAACGAATTCAACCAATCGCGATTTGTTGGCGATATCCATCGCAGCCTAGGAACGCTATGATGACGTCCATGGCAGAATGTTTTGCCATAAAACAAACGTTCGTAAACATCCCCAGTTATGATGGCAAGTACATGCTGGTTAGAGACTTCATACAAGATATTATAAACGGAGAATCATCGGTGACTTCCAAATGTGAAACACAGTATCTTAAGACGGTTTTGGTTCGGATAAAAAGAGCAGCACGGGACATCATTCATGGGAAAAATTTTGCGACTCTGAAAGATGTAATTAAACATCTGAAACAGCGCTTCGCGTTCTGAAAAACTTATTCATGGTATCTACATTAAATCTGAACTATTCGAATGAATCAAGAGGAAAATCTTCGTGAATTCTTTGATATGGTTATTCTGTTTAAACGAGGAGCTCGGGCAGCTCTTGAAAATAAATATCCTAATGTCAAACAGTTTTTTGGCTTCACTAAATGATTGTGCCCTTAAGACTCGTAGTATACCGGGCTTATCCTTATTTTCCAAATACGCTAGCGCGAGGTAAAGGATATCCTAACCTCAATCCTAATTCTAATCACTGTTATGGAGGATTAAACACTTCACCATGTTCGTAATCTCCTTTATCTGCAAACAAGGAGGCTTTAAACTGCAATTCCGCTCCGCGTTTAGACGCAGTGACGGGTTAGACCAAGGATGAGCGTCAAACGAGCGTAAGAATTTTAATGACAAAGGACAAATCCTCTACGTTAAACATACTCCAGAATCCCCAGTAGTGAAATTTTCATCAGCAGACTTCATACAAATTAAAGCCAAATTTCTTGTTCACACCAGAGCCCATGTCCACATATTTAAGCTAAATCCATTAGATGGAATCGTAGGACGAGAAATCCTTCATCAGAAAAAAGTGAAGATATAGTTCTGGCACAACGCCATAGTAATGCATTCGAGACTTACTAAACCTATTTATTTCACTGATAATCAGTCATAAACCACAAAGGATCAAATTTTAGATTACAAAGAACCAGTTCTAGGAGAATTATGCACCAAACCAGGATCGCGACAAGTCATACCCGTAAAAAAAGCCCATGACGAATTAAAACAGGTCTAATTACCACTATTTAAAGCAGAAGAGGGGTTGTTAATTTGAGAAGCTGTAGTATGAATTTTCCGCTACAAGGTCGTCGCCACGCGGCTTGTCTGGTTTACCATAATAATTAATAATAACATTAACATGTTCGTACAGTGCTTATTAGATGGAAATGATTAAATTTGAAAGAGTGGACGTCCGAAAATTGATGCCCCCCCCCGTTTGTCCACTTTCGTATCACCCCCCCCCCCCGGCACCCGAACTGCAGACGTCTTTTGTGGACAGTTCCTAAGAAACTGAATATTTGCCTAATTATCATAGATTTTAGGCTACTTTATTTTATATATTTCAAAGGCTGTACCCCTCTTCCCCATTACAGCAAATGCTCTTACAAACTAAGCCTAAAACTTATTATTACTTTTTTATTAAAATTTTTAAACATGTGAAATGTTAAATTAAAGAAACGTTCTTTTTTCTGAAATAGGAATTATTAACGTTTTTTGCATGAAAATCACATTATTTTTTCATCCGTTACTCCAAAATTCTAATTTAGGATTAAGAAATTACTTTTGGATGCATTTTCCAAACCTTATTCGTCATAAATATTAAATCTGAATATTTATATAATTTAAAATCAGCGCGCTAACAGTGACCAATCCGGTTGTCGGCACGATGCAAGCGTAGTTTAAAAAGTTTCCAAAATTAGGGACACTGCGCCGTGCTGATGTTGACCGGCCGTTCCTGTTACGGTGGTTTACGACGACTGATGTCGCTGACATTTAAACAATGTTTACCACCGGTCAATTTACTTTTGTTGACAGTTGGTTTGAAGTTCCTTTCCGTGTGGTGTCCTAGCCAAGACCCAAATTATTTTACACTTTGGTTATTGGAAAACAATCTCAATAAACTAAAAATAAACAATAATGTACAAAGGTAACAACTTAACAGGAAAATACCATTTTCACCTAACAACAATACCAAATTATATTAAAATATAGTTGACAGTGTTACTTATTCTAGACCTGGATCATGGCTGGACGGCAAGTCCATAATCTTTACTATCGTGGGTCTAAGTGGATTTCATTAAATTTTTATTCGTGTGATTTTATTTATTAAAATTCATAATATAAATATTTGAATGATCTATGAACAACGAAATTATTGCGCTTTGGGGGCGCGAGCAATTAAAAGCTGTACCCGGGCATCGGATGTCTCAAGAAGGGCTTGTATATTATTTATATTGCATATATGATACCGTCCACGAAGAAAGTGACCTTACCAGGTGTATACATATGAAACCGGTATTTTTTCAAAAAAAAAACACATTTATTTCAAGAGAATGATAACAAATATTTTATTCAAAGTATGCGCCCTCGC
>NC_046658.1:157183143-157208447 GCF_010883055.1 Belonocnema kinseyi | reverse complement strand
CATATTTTTGGCGTTTTTGGCG
Source organism: Belonocnema kinseyi (assembly GCF_010883055.1). Taxonomy (NCBI): domain Eukaryota; kingdom Metazoa; phylum Arthropoda; class Insecta; order Hymenoptera; family Cynipidae; genus Belonocnema; species Belonocnema kinseyi. The sequence goes on along the minus strand of NC_046658.1, from coordinate 157,208,425 downwards.
CAGAGCACGGTTCAAATTGGCCAATTGTTGTTGGTAGCGTTGTTCTGCGAGCTGTTTTTGCATCTGACCATCGTCCTCATCCAGCAAAGCCTGCAATTCGACGTCCTCAAACGATTTCGGTGGTTTGGCGCGGTCAGCGTTTCTCACATCAAAATTGCCACTTTTGAACTTGTTAAACCACTCATTACACTGCGTTCGACCAAGAGCATGCTCTCCGTAAGCTTCGACAAGCATTCGATGAGATTCTATCGCCGATTTACCCAAATGGAAACAGAAAATTAATGCTCCCCGCAAATCGTTGTTTAAAGGCACGTATTTCTACATTTTCAAGAGCGAAAAAAATCATGATGTCATATGAAACTTGAAATGTTTGGTATTGGATATTGTTGATAGATGACAATACGCCAATTAGCACAAATGGTAAGTTCCGACAGTGCCTACAAGTGTGCCTACTGGCCGCTAGATGGCAATACCGGTTTCATATGTATACACCTGGTACGCGCCAGAGCTGAATTTTACAGTACGGGCGATCATAGGCGAGTCCGCAAGCAGGCATTTGAGTAGCGGGGGAGGCGTCAACGAAAAGCACCACCCCACTTACCACTGCATCTTTAGGCTCGAGCCAGTGGAGCTCACGGACACAGCACATGACAGCTGTAGTGGTAAGTAGTAGGGCTGGATTTCATAAGCCTCTCGTTCGGTCTACGGCTACGTTTATCATGCCTATGTTTGCAGCTTAATAACAACAAAAGTAATCAACCTAAAAAATTTCTGATTTTTGCAAATGAGAGAGCGACTCAACAACTATCGATTCATGTAAGAACCTAAAAATCACTTTATCAAATAACAAATTTGATAGTAATTTATTTTTATTATGAACAATTCTTGCTCTTTAAATGAAAATTTCGGTATGCTTAACGAAGTACTTGCTCTGCAGAAATTGGAATAATTGCCCCCCCCCCTTCCCATCGTCATTCGACAACCTATACACTGTACACTTATACGACTCAAGAGCGCCATTGCGTCATACTGTTGTTCTAAGGCCTAAATTAAATAACACGGTCCAGAGTTTTGACATGTAAAAAAGCTTCTAATCTGCACTCTTTAAATAACAAAAATGCTGATTAGGCTTAAACTTAAAAGGGTATTCACCTAAATAATATATAAATTGCATTAATATATTCACCAATAGAATTCAGGATAACGGCCAAGCATAGGAGCAGAATACATACAACCCTCATCTTTTATTATTTGACGACAAACTGATTAATATACAAATTAGAAATTTGATTAATAATTTAGCTGATGAATATTGTACTACCTGATCGCGTTATAGAATAAATACTGTGGGCGTTATTTTTTGGAGTAAAGGCGTCAACTTTTTCCTTCGGAGATATTTACATTTGATAAGAGTCAGTTTAAACGAAAATTACTTGGTTACGTCAAATTTAAACAAAAACATCGTTCTCTCACTTCGACTTTCAATTACTGTGATAGAAACATCGAAATATATATTTTTTTCAAAAAACCTGAATGCCATTACTATTGTGTTTTCGCACTGAGACTTAAAAGAATGTGAGGGGATAATCACTTCACTTTTTAATATACACTATTAGAAATATGCTAAAATTTCAACTCAAATGATTTAATTAATTTTTTTTTAAGTATATACACCAGATTTAGAGATCTGGAATATTTCGAGAGTTTTAAATATATGACAAGGGGTATCAAAGAATTTTATAAATCATTGATTAATATTAATCAATTTTTTTAATCAGCTGAAAATTTTGATTGGCTTTGAGTCAATCAACAGGTTTGTCGATACAAATAAATTTCTGTTGAGACAGAGAAATGTCTTTGTTTTAAAGACAGAGTTTTGCTGTTTACATTGAACTTTTCTCCTATTGAAAACTATTTTTTTAAAGATATATCCGGTTAAATAAAAAATTATCTTAAAAAAAAAGTTTCTTTTATTCAAGGCGAATGTTTTTCTAAATGTCTAAATCGTCTTACTAGCTTAGTAACTTACTAACTAGTAATCAAACGACAATTTCAGTATCATAAATGATTCATTATTACTTAAAAATGTACAAGGATTTACGTTTATTTCGTATAATTATAAGTTTTATGATTATTGATTATAATTATAAACAATGTACGTATTTTTATTAAATGTTTAAAATAAGTGAGTGCTCTAAGAACATTATCACTCATTTATTAATTTATTATTATAAATAATTAATTATTTAATATTATTATACATTTATTAATTATTTATTATTTATTACTTATTATAAGACACTACAAATTAAAAATAATGACTAATGCTAAGATTTCAGTATAATCAAGATCTCGGATCAACGGAAATCCAATTCGGTTTTCGGTGGATGCCATCCCCTTCTTTCTATCCATTTGATACATTATTTAGTGTGAAAAGCGAAATTTCTTTTAAATCAATTTTCTTTTTATCTTACAGACTAATTAAGAAATAAATTTAAAAGAGATATTTGTATTTAGTATACAGTAATATGCGTTTAAAGTTTTATAGTTATTTTTTATTGTATATTTTCTTATGTCTTTCAATTTAAGTAAAGTGTTGAAAAATATTTACATTTTAAAAATTTGTTAAATAAAAAATACGTAATATGGGACAGGATAAATAAATAAGGGTATTTATATTTTTTACGCTATTCACAACGATGATTTTCCACTTGGTTAGTTGATTGCATATAATTTAATTTTTTCGGTTGATTCTTTAGTTTTGAAATTTATTAACAAATTTTTTCAAAGCATAAATTATGTTTTTTCGAAAATTCTCTGCTCTTTGAGAATTAAAAAATAAAATCAAGTTCTTTAACCAGCCTTCTTTGACCATCCCGGAATCGAAATATAAGTCCTTTTTATATTCTACATGGTGCTGAATGGATTCTTATTTAGATCTCCTTAATACTCGTCATCCTTATTTAATTCTCCTAATTCTTATTGAGTACAATTTTAATCCTCTTTTAGTATCTTCAACATTTTTGCAGTATTTTTCAAGTTCTCATTTATACATCTTATAATCTCTACAAAATTTTAAGTCGGATTTTAATACTCTAAAAACTCTGCGATAATTTAAAATTATAATTAGGGGTTTAAAATGTAAAATTATTGAAGCTAAAATTGAAAATGAACTAAAATATTAATGAATAACTATTTTTAAATATTACGAATTTATCACTATTTATAAAATAATAATGTGACCATTCATTAAAATTTACTGCACATTATAATGTGAGAATATTTATTCGGGTTCTTTTTGGTTGATAGACAATCTAATATACAGTGGATTATCTATACTCATATAAATACAAATATACAATTAAAAAAAGTTGTTTGCGTAAAGTACTAATAGCAATGAAAACTTTCTATTGGGTGTCAAAAACAATCCCCTAAGCTTTCATTCAAAAATTTCTTTTGCCTCTGAATCGTAGACATATAGTTAAAAATCTCAAAAAAACGAAGAACTTCTTCAGAATTCAAAAAATTTTTTTTTCAGATTTCAATTATCAATAAAAGTAGTTCAAAGCAAGCCGATTTATACATGTTTCGCGATAATTCCGTTACAATATTTTTTATACTCCCTTATTGACTTTAAAGTTTCATAAATTTGAAAAGGATCTACTTTTTGGCTGTTTTCTCAAGAGTCACTGCAAATTTCATGACTATTTCACAATATAATGTTTGATATACATTAATCGGATTATATTTACAACATCTTATAACAATAATATATAAGGAATGTTGACATTAAAATTAGTTTTATTGACTTTGAATCATAGGAAAATATTTGAAAGTGATATATTGCTATATGTTTTACAATCAAAAGAATTTTCGGTACATAAATTATCAGAAAAAATAGTTCAAAGAAAGTGGATTTCTACCAACATAGACAAAAAATAATTATTTAATAATTCATTAATAAATAATAAATAATTATTCAATAATAAATAAAGAATTGTTCAATAATTCAATAATAATTGTTTAATAATTAATTGATAATTAATTAATTACAATTATTGTTTTTGTGTATATTTACCGGATTAGTTACCGTTGGCGCTCTCATTTAAAATTATTTTTTTACGTTTTTGTTACAATTCTTTACAACAAACAATAATTGCAAAGTGAATAAAAAAAATTATTTTAAATTTATATTTGTGACAAAAAGGTATTTCTTCCTTTAAATTTAAAATCGATTATTTATTTTTAATCTAGTAAAATCAAATAATTTTCTTAACTTTCACTCTATAAGTCTGTTTTTTGAGCGAAGAATTCTTTATATTAATTAATTGTTGGTTGCAAAGATTGACTTGAAAATTTTATCATTTTAAATAAACGCGCGAACTGTAACCAATCCGATTGTCGACGCTAGGTACACAAGTTCAAATAGCAGACTAAAAGGACACACTTCTACTCAAATAAAAAGTTGTCAAATAAAAAGTTGTCAAATAAAAAGTTGTCAGAAAAGATCAATTTGACAAAGAAGAATAATTTTCTGCCCAAAAAGACAACTTTTCCACAAAACACATCGATTTTCTAACAAATATTTTAATTTTTAACTTTTACAATATACACTATAAAGTTTAAACCTAATATTTTAATTTCCTAACTTAATGTTGAATTTTCAAGCCAAAAAGCTGAACTTATTCAAAACAATATAATTTTTAACATAAAAGTTTATTTAAAGGCAAATAGTTGAGTTTCAACTGTAATTATAAACCCCAATATAAAAATTATTTACTTTTACAGAGTATTTCAAAGAAAATTACATTTTCAACTGAAAAAATTACGTTTGTGCTAAGAAAAAAAAAATTCCAACTAAATATATCAATGTTATGCCAAGAAGTTTAACTTTTAACTAAAAAAGATACATTACACAGCCACACAAAAAAAAAGTGTACGTATCTGGTACCAAGACACACGTATTCCTATGGATTTTGGGGCGCTGAATTCAAATTCGGTATCAAAAATCACTCATCACGTCATGGTTGAGCCATCACCTCAAAAAATGACGAAAAATTATACACTGAGGCAAATAAATTTCAAAATAATGCCAGTGATGCAACTTTTCACTTAAAAAACATGTCGACAACTGTGAAGGATCAACCCTTGCCTGATATCAACTTATTTACCATAACTTTATCCAACAGAACCTGATCTCACTTAACCTGAATTAACAGAAATTTATTGAACTACACGTAAAGCTCTGGAAGCATATTTTCCCAGTAGCAAATGTGTGCTACATCGAATGGTTCAACTCGAGCCTAACCTAGAAATAAATCTAATCTAACCTAACCTAACCTAACTTAACTTCACGTAACAAAATTAAACTCATTGTGTTGTCCCTGTTTGCGGTACAGTTTCATTCAGCTTCGGCTTAACCTACATAAAGGTTTAACCTATCCTAACCTAACAAAACCTGACCTAACCTAACCGATTACGCTGGCAACCCTGTTCTTGCGTACTTTCATATTTTGACATTAATAGCAGTAAATGTCTGGAGTTTCGTAACCGCTTGTTGCTAGCATTATTCGCCTGTTTCTGTTACCAGGGCACTTGCACGTGGTGACGGTGGGCAACGGATCCACATTGGCTGAGTCCCTGTGTAAACAGCGTTCATGCCGTCATGGGAGACACAGGTAAAAAGTGTGTTACGATGCAGGGAAAACCCTCAGTATCGGCGTCTGGTCAGGATGGGAAAGCAGGCTCTCCGACGTCGTCATCATGCAACCGTAGCTCTTCATCAATGGATCACTTGGTTGCTGTAGAGTCTCATGCTACAAGGAAAAAAACCGCGAGCATTTCTCAATCGCATGCCTGCAAGAATAGCTCAGATTCATTCTGTTACATTTGCAGTTAATATGAAGTAGGCAGTTTGCGAAAATAAATCGACGAGGAAATGAAAAGTCTTTACAAAAAGTGTTTTGACCGTAAATTGCTGAACCAGGAAACAAAATGGGTTCCTCACGTCATTTGCAATTCTAGAGCCAAAGACAAAAGTTTCATTCTATCGTGACAGGGACAAAGAATTCTGAAAGTTTTTCGTTAAAGACGAAGAGACGTCTTTAGTCTACTGCACTGACATTAACGCACTAATGAACCACTTGAAGAAAAATATGTACAGAGACGAAGAACTTTTCATTAATTTGTCCAAACGCAGCATTAAGGCTGTTTTACTGCATAACACGAATACTTACGCTCCTATCCCTATAGCTCACTCAACGGCCATCAAAGAAGAATATAACAATGTTAAAATGCTTCTTGGGAAAGTTAATTACACGAATGACAAATGGCAAATATGTGGTGATCTCAAAATCATAACAATGATATTAGGCCCACAATTGGGTTTCACGAGAGAGACATGCTTTATATGCCTGTGGAATAGCAGAGATCGAGCCAATCATTACAGCAAAAAGCATTGGCCTTTAAGAGATTCATTCAAACCTCGTTCTCATAATATCGTCAACCAAAGCCTCGTTGATCCAGAAAAAATTTTACTACCACACCTCAACATAAAGCTTGGGCTCATGAAGCAATTTGTCAAGGCGTTAGACAAAGATGGACAGTGCTATAAGTATATATCCCTTAAATTCCCCAATATTGACAAGAGATACTAATTTCGTGAGCCACATGACGAAAATTGAAATGGACGCTTGGGAAAGCTTTAAAGCAGTAAACGCAAATTTCCTCGGTAACAAAAAAAGTCCAGACTACGAGCATATTGTTGCGAAAATGATAAGAAACTACAAAAAGTTAGACGGCTTGATGAATTTAAAACTTCACTTTCTAGATTCCCATCTGTATAAGTTTCCAGAAAATGTTGGTGATTTCAGCGAAGAACAAGGGGAACGTTTTCATCAAGACATAAAAGTGATGGAACGACGATATCAGGGTAGATGGGACGAGATTATGATGGCTGATTTTTGCTGGATGTTGAAAAGGGAAACGAATGTAGGTCTTAAACGTAAGCGTAACCCTTTGCATCGTTCCTTCGAAGAAAAAAGGACACGTTATAGCACGCAGAAAATAGACTGAAGTATGTCTATAAATCAATTTAATTACGATAAAAAGCAAGATAAAATGTAATCATGAAAAATAGTATAAATATAACCATTAAGTTTAAGAAAAGCAGAGAGAAAAGATTTATGAATAAAACTCTTACTCACTTGCATGTTTAAGTTACCGTTCTACATTTTAATTGATACAAACATTGTCAGGTTAATTAAATTGGGGTCAATTCTACTTGTAGTTCTAAGTTTCTTCAACTGAGTAATGTGCGTCTAAATTTTGAACCACATGTAGTACAATGAAATGAATTTTATTGTGTACCAACGGGAACACTTAAGTTAAGTTGTGTTGCGTTAAATAAAATTTCGTTAGGTTCTGTTAAGTTAGATTCATTTTTAGGTTAAGATCCACACTACACGTGTGGTTGAATTTCATTCGGCTAGGTTAGGTTAGGTCAGGTTTTGTTAGGTTAGGATAGGTTAAATCTCTATGTAGGTTAAGCCGAAGCTGAATGAAACGGCACGGCAAACACAACGGGACAACACAATGAGTTTAATTGTGTCACGTGAAGTTAAGTTAGGTTAGGTCAGTTTAGGTCGGGTTTTTTTAGGTTAGGATAGGTTTGACCTCTTTGTAGGTTAAATCCAAGCTAATTCAAACGGTACCGCAAACACAACGGGACAACACAATCAGTTTAATTGTGTTTCGTGAGGTTAGGTTAGGTAAGGTTAGACAAGGTTAGATTTATTTCTAGGTTAGGCTTTGATGCCGTCATGGCAGACACACGTAGGAAACTTTCTACGCTGCAGGGTTTTGAATCTCTAGTATCAGCGGCTGGTCAGGGTGAGAAAGCGGACTCGCAGTGGGCATCATTTAACAGCAGCTCTACATTGGTTGCTAACTTGGCTAATGTAGAGTACAATGCGACAAGAAGAAGTAACAATCCATCTCAGGAGTGTGATAGCAATCGTAATATGTTTCGCTACATATGCTGTAAGTACGAAGTTAATTCAATGCGAAAGAAAATAGATGATGGCATCAAAGTTACGTACAAGGAAATTTTCGGCTTACCTATTGGTGACCATTCATGGGCTCCCAATATGATTTGTAATTTTTGTCGAGTAATGTTGTACCGTTGGAAAAGAGATAAAAATGAAACTAAATTTTCTAGTCCAACAGAATGGAATAAATCTCTTCGTGAAGAAGATTGTTTTTTTTGTTTGAATAAAGTAACTAAGAAGTACACTGTTAAGAATAAACACAAAATAGAGTACAAACAGTGATATCAGTAAAGGCTCCAATTTAATGCAACAAAAAGAATAAAGAAACTGATTTTGAGAATATTAACTAAATCGGACGTACGGAAATGATTGAAGTTGATGAATATGAGTCTGAGACTGAGTCTGAGAACGAATATATTGATATCGAAAACGACTTTTCTCTAAATACTAAAAAAGCAGTTCCTAAGTTAGTTTCACAACCTAAATTAAACGTCCTCATACGGGATTTGGGCTTGCCAAAAGACAGTGCAGAGTTCTTAGCTACGTTTATGAAAACGAGAAATTTCCTAGAACTTAGCACAAAAGGCTCAGTGTATCGAAATCGAGACGTTGACTTTCTGAAATATTTTTTCTAAAGAGGAGGATTTGGTATTCTGCACTGACATTAACGGACTCATAAATGAAATGAAAGAAAATTGCTACAAAGCAACAGATTGTCGACTCTTCATTGACTCTTCCTAAAGAAGTATCAAGGTACTATTATTGCATATTACCAACGTCTATGCTCCTATACCTGTAGCTCACTCGACTATAATGAATGAAAATTATGATAACATGATAATACTTTTGAATAAAATCGGCTAAGAGCAACAGAGATGGAAGATCTGTAAAAGTCTCTCAAACCTGGGTCGCGTAATGCTATCCATGAATCCCTTAAAAATCCATCAAAGCTTCTAATTTCTCCTCTTTATTTAAATCTAGGTTTTATAAAACAGTATGTGAAAGCTCTTGACACGAACGGTAAATGTATCAAGTATTTGCAAAAGGTATTCCCTAAACTTTCTGGTGCCAAAATTAAACAGGGGGTGTTTGATGGTCCTCTAATTCGGAAACAGTTCAGGGATGATGAGTTTATCAAGACGATGAATACAACAAAACAACAAACAGCCCTTTTAAGAGCTACATGGTGTACAAAATTCGATCATGCAACCTCCTCACGGTGTACATCGGATAAGGTCAATGCCGACGGTCCATTATTTAGGAAAATGAACGTGAAAATATAGAAATTTAGAATTTTTGAGGTTATGGCAAAATCCTGAAGTAATGGGGTTAAATGGGTCTCTAATTCGTAATTGGTAATTGAAATTAGAGCACTTTAAATTCAAAACCAGCGACACCAAAAACCCCTAAGTAACGAGTTTTAAGCGCATCTGATGAATTTTTTAAAAAGAGTCCATCATATTAGATCGGCCATTTTGAATTTTCAAAAATAATATCAGGTTAGTAATTAGCGACCCCGAAAATCCGCGAGTAACGAGTTTCAAGCGAATCCGATGAATTTTTCCAAAAAGTGTCCGCCATATTGGTTTTTTGAAGTTATGTCAAAATTCTGATCTGATGGGGTCAAATGGACCCCGGATTCGGATTCAGTTACCCAAATAACGTATAGTAGACATAGTCAGACCTCCAGTTCAGAGCTTTTTTTGTGTTGTTGTGTAATTTGTCTAAATTAACTAATGGAATTAGTTACTTTCGTCTAATCAATTCAATTAGTCAAACGCTAGACGTGGCGCGCCACCTGTCTTAATGGCTTACGGGTCTCACTGGACTATAGTCCGGAATAGGTGAACCAGAGAAATTGTGTCGCGAAGTTCAGCTTCTCGGGGGATCTGACGGACTACGTTCGATGGGATCTAAACTAATGAGCGGTCCTTCCAGGATGTACTGGAAAAATCCACTGGAATATAGAGAGCGCGAGTTCTCATGCTCCCGAATCCAAAATGTGATCGCCGGGTCGAGGGCTGCATGGCACCAGGGTCAACAAATCCTTTAACACCCTAGCCTGCCCCCCTAAGCAGATGCGGATAGGTGGGTGTCAAAAGGAGGTGTCTGAACGGGGACTCTAAGACACCTGGTCGAATCCTATAGTATTTAGACCTGCCCTCTGTATGCGGGGCTCTGCAGGGGGTATTTTATAATTCCCTAGAATTTTGTGGGACTTTAATGTATAAAAGTAAAAAAAAAAAGAATGAGGGGCTCGTTCTGGGACCCTCTGTCAACCCACCGCAGATAGCGGAAGGCTTCGTAGGGGCCAATCCACTGGAAGCGGTGAGAAACAACAAGGCTGGCGTCACTCCTGACGCCACAACAGAAGAGCAGTTAATGGAGCTCTCCGAGAGGAGGAAGAACCATAGCGGTGCTCAAAAGAAGAGGACGCGCAATGCGCGTCTCTCAAGCAGCCTCCAAGACAACAAGGCTGCACCTGGATCAACTACTTAGGCTCATCTCATGGAGAAGAGGAAAAAGGGCTCCAGATATACACCCCAAATACGGTGCTAAAACGACATAAGGCTCTGGAAACACAGGGCCTTACATTCGCGCAGATGGCCAATAACGCCCTGGTAAGAGTTGTGTGTTTCATCGGGTTATTCTGAGACTTGTCTAGCTCTTGATGATCTGGATAGGCTGAGGAAGGAATTCTCTAAAGAGATTGACTCGTTACCCGCGCGGGACGCGTCCCTAGATTCAACGACATCTGCATCAGGTCGGGGGCCATTGTGGTCGAGGCCGCGTATGTTTGGTCAAAGACTGGTTTGCGGAGAGGACTTCAACGTTTAGGCTCAAAGAGGAACTAAACCTGGAGCTTAGGGGGACGGAATGTCTGCAAAGGTACCGCAGAGTGACTGCTCTGATTCACGGAAAATTCGAGAATCCGGTGGCCATTCTGGGGCGCCTGAGCTTCCAAGCCCTGACTCAGAGAACGGATTTGTGGAAGGTGTACTCCGACGGGCAGGGATCCAGGCAGAAAGGGAGTCGATGGATCCTGGTGCTAGACTTCCTGAATCCGCAATCAGAGCTCTTGTCAGACGCGTGTCGGTGATGCAGACAAGGCTCGCCTTAATCCAAGAACCCTGGTTATACATGGAAAGGATTAGTGGCCTGCCAGGGTGTGGCCTAATTTATAAGGGGCCGCTCGAAAAAGCGCCAAGGGCATGCATAGCTGTGAAGGGTATGGATGCGATTTAGGTGCCTAAGTTTTGTTCCAGGAATCTTACTGTTATTAAAGTGAGGCTCAGGGGTGAAAGTGGGGAAAGACTAGAGGCTGCAATTGCCTCAGCGTATTTCCCTGGTGATGCGGATGGATCCCCGCCTCCCAGAGAGGTGGAGATTCTAATACAGCACTGCCAGGTGTACAGGATTCCGCTGCTGTTAGGATGTGATGTGAAATCTTATCATACGGTGTGGGGGAGTACGAATATCAATGAAAGAGGAAGAGATTCAATCGAGTATCTAGCGGACACTGATATGGAGATTCTGAATCGAGGTGATACTCCCACATTCCGGATTAGAAACATGAGTGACGTTCTTGATCTGACTTTCTGCTCGGAGAGGCTGAGGAATAGGGTAGTGGACTGGGGAAACTCTGATGAGGAGTCTCGCTGCATTGGTCTTGCTATCAAAAGCTGGATCTGCTCTAAGCACCGGGAATACTGGGAGCAGGTCCAGGGTTGCCGACAGGCGAATTCTATCCTGGGCTATACGTGCAGAATGGACAGAGCTAGGGAAATCTTGGGCTTGCCAAAGAAAGACGTAAAGTCAGTGGTACAGATGCTCACTGGGCACAACCTCTTACACTACCATATGCACAAAATGGGATGTAACCTCACTATGGAGTACAGGAGATGTGGCTAGGATGATGAAACCTCCTTGCATGTAATTTTCCAGTGCCCGGCGTTAGCAAGGCTTAGATTTCAAACCCTTGGGTCCTACTTTATGGAACCTGAGGAAGCTACAATGCTATCGGTGACTGACTTGCTGGGCTTCTTTAAGAGGTCTGGGGTAAACTACTGATAGCGACAGCTAAGGGTGTGGCACAATAGGCTTTATAGCTTGAGCGCCAGTGGAGCTCCACAGGGGGCTACCTGCCCGCATTAAAACTAACTAAAATCGAAACTGTATCTTACAAATTTTGATTGTAAAAATTGTATTAAATTTTTGAATTCAGTTGCCGAAAATTCCTAATCACTTATCAAATTTGTACACAGCTTATGGAAAATTCTAAATTCGAAAAAAGGATTAAAAACAGAGAAACATAAAATGAAAAAGGCGTCTTAGAGCTTTAAATCATAAAACTTGTACTCGAGTTTCAGAATTTGGGTTTGAAATATACGAAGTCTACAGTGAAATTTGAACTAAACTTTTAAAAGACTCTGAAAACATAAAACAGAAATATAAACTTAACGCAGAAAATGTTAATTGGTTTTAATTATAAAAATTGTACTTGAGTCATCGAACCAGGTATTTGGAATTTTGAAATCAGTCGTGAAATTCCAATGCGATTCAGGATCTAGTGGGACCTAGTGAAAGCCGGAGGCAAGATCCAAAACAGAGAAATATTTGGCTGCACCAAGTTGGTTTAGAATATCAGTTATGTTCGGAAGATGGTAGGCATCTCCAAATTCTTCTTCATTTAGAGAGCGGTAGTCAATTACTATTATAAATTTTTTGTCTGTTTCTGAATCGAATTTCTTGGGAAGAATCCAAAGAAGTGAATTGTAAGGAGAAACTGACGGTGTAACAATATTAGCAGCTAATACTTGAATAGTTTGTTTTCGGATTTCATCTTTATAAATCGCGGGATAGCGGTATTGCTTAGTATTTACAGGAATATTATCAGTGGTGGATATTTTTTGAGATAAAGCATCTGCAGAGCCTAATTCGTCTAGTTCTTCAGTGCTTAGATTGCGCAAATTTACGGATTTAAGTAATTAAAAAAATCTCGATCCCATATTTTTCTGTTCGTCAGATGGAGATGCTTTCTGTAGAGATTAAGCAGATGATGGAAGGACTTCATATTTTTCAATAGATAAAGATGGAATGGTCAATTCGATTTATTGTGAAGTACTATTTATGATAAAGACGTTTGCTCGTCCGCTTTTGTTTTGAAACAGTGATTCACCAGCAAAAATTCCGACTGTATCAAGAATATTATTGCTATTATACCACTTTGTAGTAAAAAAAAAGATTCTGGAATTATCTGAAAAGGAGTTTCGAGACCTTAAGTTATCAATCGGATGATTCTAGTTTTTACGAGCATAGCAAAACACGGCAAGTCGGAAGGGTTAATCAAGCAGACCGTAGCCATACAATGATCGTTAAATATAGAACCAGACATATTCTCTCCGTCAAAACAAGGGATCATTCCTTGGAAAACTTTTAAGAGTTTACTGAAATCTTTATTTCCGGCTAAAGTGTGAGAATCTGTTGAAAATGGTTGGGGAATATAAACTGAAGTTTAGCGGCGCTATCGAGGTGTATCGTTGCTTGACAAGGATAGAGAATATCTATCCCTACCTCTTTTTCGACCACGTAACTTAGGAATTTTGATAACTTATATCAAAACCTACTTGTGCTTTGCTAATCCACTTTGGTTTTTTCGCTTATAACAATTTTTTTAATACCTTTTTCTCTTTCTTCTAACATTTCTTTTTCCTAAACACACAAAAAGTCGAAAAAATGCACTGAACAAACATACGTGATGTCTTGGAGATTGAAAGGAGTTCTGAATTCCAGGAAAGTCCCTCGGAGCCGAAACTTCTTCACGAATTCGGTGATCCAGTCATGAAGGTAGTTAAATGTTCAGGATCACTTTTTTATTAAGCTTACGGTTGTTGAGGAAAACTTGGTGGCTCATTCCAACCGTTAACAATTTTAGTACAATTAAAAGCAATAACACCCTTAGCTACTGGGAGTAAAACAACCCAAAACCCCTAGTGCACTGAACGTCTTCGGTGTAGTTTAGAAAAATCCAAGTTTTAAACAAAAATGATTGTAGAAAAGAGTAATATAATTTTAATTTCATAATGTAAATATAAAAATTTGTCCAATAAATGAAAAAATACAATTTTCATTTTATTTCCTGTGTTATTAGTCTTTTAATTGTTTTGTTGGGGAAGGGGAAGAGATTGCCTTGCTTGATTTTTCTTTTTCTGTTTTTAAAAAGAAATGTTTAATTCCTTCATTCCTTGAGGACTATTTTTGCGACGCGTTGCAAGTTGTAGAAAGATGCGTTTACAATCCTTATTTTCCATAAGATATTTCCAGGCTTGCAGTCGATGAGATCGATGTTTGGTCAGACACTCATCTTTTCTTATTGACCTAGTTTTTCGCGACAGAGTTGAATCCCAAACAGCTGTATAACGGCATGAGCCGTTTTATGAACGAAAACTCCAAGGCGCTAAGACCCTTTCGCCAAATACTTTCAGAACTAGTAAATTCTCTGTCTGTGAGTATTTTATCCAAATTTAACTAAAAATAAATATTTCATAAAAGATATTGCTCAGTTCACTGTCTAAAGTTGATTTTGAGGTTAGGAACTTGAGATTTTGGGCTATTTTGAGAATCTTTAATGGGTTATTACGCCAGTCAGATGCCATAAAAAGATGACCTTTGGACTTACAGACAGAAAAATATTACTCAGAGCGAATGACGTTTTACGGTAATAAAAGTTGGACTTTGGAACCATTATCCTTGAACTGTCACTTACTTTAATTGCCAAAATCAGTAGGAGGAGCAAAGTGACCTCATTCATGATTTGTTATTCCACACTAAAAGTGAGTGACGTCGGCATTTTATTTGGTTAAAAGCTAAAAGTAGGGATAAATCTCGCCCAATACAAGATTATAAATATAGATGCAGAGCTCAGAAAAGTCAGTTATAGTTATAAGTTTTAACCTGATTAGAGGTTAATTGGTGGATACTTGTCTTCTCGAAGCACTCTTGAAAAAACCTTGAACCTGCGACTCTTTGGCTTTTTAGTATTTTTGATTATACGGGCATTATGCGCGCAGAGAATTAACAAAACAAATTCGATTACAGAGTTTTGTCGTAACAGCTGTCACGAATTTGTTAAGTCCAAACGCTGCTAGCGCTTTTATTCCTTTGGACCTCTACGTAGATTTTCGAAAGTGTGGAGTTCGTCACCTGGCGTTGAATGGTGGAAACCATTAGCTGCGAAATATAGGTCAGCTTTGAAATAAAATGATATGCTCCATACACAGATTCTATCTTGTTAATTAGACTTGATTGGTCATTATAATTCGTCAATTTTCAATTGATAATGAATAACATATTCATGTATACCGTCGATGGTACAAAAAACTATAACAACATAATGTAGTTCGTGGTGAACGCAGCAGATTTGAAAAGGCCAGTTCTGTGGATTGAAAAACTCTTTTATATAAATCGAAGAACTCGGAGTTAGACAAAGACATTGTTCATCTTATTTGTTTCTGAACAAGTGAGAATCGTTCGTTAGTAATGAAATCAAATTATTAGTTTTATCCAAAGACGCGCACAAAAGTAAGTTCTATCCTTAAAACTTCGAAGCCCATCGAGACACTAGTCACGTAACCCGGGATTGGTAAGTTTTTAGTTTTATATGCCATCGAATAAACTAATAATTTTCTAAGGCAAATTCAATAAAAATATTTAAAATACTAGGTGTCGCAGCTTCAAAGTTTAATAGAGTGTGCCGATATCTGAATGTCTTGGCGTTTTTGTGCTCTGTGTCTGTATTTATAACCTAATTTTGGGTGGAGTTCATCCCTACTTTTAATGTTTAGCACATAAAAATGCTGACGTCACACACTTTAAGTGTCGAATAACCAACTCTAAATGAGTTGAATTTGCTCCTCCTACTGGTTTCGGCAATTAAAGTTAGTGACATTTCAAGGATAATGGTTCCAAAGTCCAACTTTTATTACCGGAAAACGTCAATATCTTTGAGTGAAGGCTTCCTATTTTCGGGTGCTTGAAATTCGAACTACTATGGCGAAAATAAAATTTTGGGGTTAAATAAATTTTTGTGAAATCTGGTGTGCACGCCTTTTTTAAATCTTGAAGATGCGTGAACTCTTTGTGAAATTTCCAAATTATTTTTGAATATTCTAAAATATTGGAAAATCTTTTGTACATTTTGTACCATGGCTCAGTCTAGTGATGAAACTGAATAAACATAGAACTTTTTATCATTTTGAAGTTTGATACCACAAAAACATATACCTTAACTGTATTTTGCTTCAACTATTTAGTAACTTTATATAATATTAAAGTATGTTTATTACAATCTATAAAATGAATGGTACAGTCTATTAAAAGTGCGTTGAAATCTTTTCATTTGTTCTTTAATTGACAAATGATCAATTATATCTTAGTAAATAAAACACTTTTCAGTATCAAGATTTATTCTAAACGAATTGCTTCTTTGGTAGTAAACCAAAATATTTGAATTACTCTTGGAATTTCAGGCAAATAAAGGTTTCAAAAGCGAAACGAATTCAAGGTTCACGTGAAAAATTCTATAATTCTAGGTTTTCAAGGTTTAAAAAAAGAATTAAAAAGAAGTCCAGGTTTTTAAGGACGCTGGACACCATTTCTTATGGTGTTATTTAACGAAAAATATTTATTGTAAGCTAATAATTTGAATTTTTCCTAACAAAGGATGTAAACGATTTTCTATGTGTTTTACTTAGTGGTAACAATTATGATTATTGACAAAATTTCCAGCATACGATTAGCCGCAGCAAGTTTTATAAAAAAAAATCTTTTTTTATGTACGACTGTCACACAATTGTTTATATATTTTTTTTATAAAAAATAACATTTTTGACTTCGAGTAAATCATTCGGGCCATTGTATTTTTGTTTAGGAATGGAATATTATTGATTTCTGGTGCACTTAATTGTTTACACGATTACAAAAATAAACTGTAAGACCTGCAGCTTAATTTTGTTACGTTGCAAAATTTTTGGTACTCACAAAATTTCAATTTAATTAATTTTTCGCCTTTATTAGCCAATCGTACCTTTACACATTTTCATTGAGAGTACAACTTAGAATTAACCTCCAAAAATGTACGCTGAGAGGTTATGTTAGTTTTTTTGTAGTTTATTAACGTCTACTTCATTGTAAAGTCGTGGAGTAATACCAACGGTAATGAGCCTAATCTATTGTAGATTAGTTAGTTTAGGTTATGTATATAATGGTATTTAGATCATTTTTTTGAGAGTTAAAAGTTGTTTTGAAAATTTTATGGTATAGTGGAATAGGATTGTCAACTGGACAAACAAGCGATTGTGTCACCAGGAGAATTAATGTATATTTAAGGTTAATAAACCACTTGTTATTTGTTATATTGAGATTTTAGCTGAACTTGTTTTATTTGGATTTAGGGATTTATTTCAGTTTCTTTCACCTTCGACCACCCTCTCTACCATTAACTGCATTTTCGGGGTTGAGCTAGCATCTTTTGTTCCGGCATACTGCACCAAACGGGACTTAAAATCAAGCAGGTTCTACACATTATTTAGCAGAATGTCTCAACGATAAATTGTTTTATAGTAAATTATGCAAGACGTTTTTTCCCCATATAAGACAATAAAAATTGATTTTGGACATCTATCTTAAAAATAATAAAAAACAGATTAATTTTTTCCTTAAAGACATTAATTTTTAATACACAAATGAAATCAAATAAATAGTTGAATCCTTAATAAAAAAGTTAAGATTTTAACAAAGATAATTTATTTTCTACCAAAAAGACGAATTTTTAACTAAAAAAATTAATTTTCAATTATAAATAAAGGAATGTGCAACTTAATAGTTTTCATCTTAATTACAAAGTTTAAAAAAATTTAATTTTTAACAAAAAAAGATCAATTTTTTTAAATGTAATTTTTCTATCAAAAATGGTATAATCGACGTTTCTCTTAAATAAATTAATTTTTCACCAAAAAAGGAATTTTTATCAAAATAATAGAATCATTAAAAAAATGAAATTTCAATTAACAAGTTTATTTTTCTACCAAAAATGACAAATTTTCCACAAAATTCTGAATTTCTAAATACTGTATCAAAACAGATAAATTTGTTTCCAAATAGTTCAATCATTAACGGAAAAAGATCGATTTTGAACCAAAAGGATTTATTTTCTACCAAAACAGAAAAATTTTAAAAATGTAATTTTTTAGTAAGAAAGGTCCATTTTCAATTTAAAATATCAAGTTTTAACCAAAAATAGTAGAATCTAATTTTTCTTTAAACAAATTGTTTTTTGACAAACTGAAAAGGAATTTTTTTTTTTTAACTGAATCCCTGATGAAAAATATTAATTTTCGACCAAGAATATTACTTTTCTACAAAAAATTACGATTTTTTTATAAATTCTAGAAAGTTTAAAACAAATATATGATTTTTATCTAAAAAATATAATTATTTAACCAAAAGTAATATAAGTAGATTTTACCATTATAGAAATTAATTTAAAAAAATAGAAATTTGAAGAAAATAGCTGAATTTTCAATTAAAAAAGGTTCGTTTTAAAACGTAACAGATGAAGCTTCATTTATGAATTTAATATTCAACGAAAAATGGGATAGTTCAGTTTATAGTTAAAAAAATAATTTTCCACTGAAAGAAGTACAATTAAAAAAAATGGCTGAGTTATTTACCAAAACAGATTGCAATTAAAAATATCAATAAATTTTTAACCAAAAATGGAAAGTTAAATTTTCACTTAAGTAAATTAATTTTGAAAAAAAAGAATTTTCAGAAAAATGGTTGAATCCTAAATCTGGAAAAAGAATCTTCAAACAATGAGATTAATTTTCTACTTAAAGAGACGTATTTTTTAGAAAATCCATAAATTTCAAAACAATTAGTTAGATTTTTAACTCAAAAAGATCACACTTTAACTAAAAAAATTAATTTTCTACTAAACATGTCATAGTTGAATTATCTGTTTAAAAAATTAATTTTTAACAACAACAAACAGTGTCATAAAAATTATTTCAAAGGAGATTAAATGCATTTAACATTAGGCAGGTTCTGCACTTCAAGTCTCTGAATCAATCAGGAAGGGAATTATGTTATTTTTAGATTAAGTTTTAAGAGAACTATTTTTTCGTTATAAAAAAATTCTATGTTCAAAAAAATAATTTTTAACCAATAACATTAATATTTTACAAAAAAGATTACTTTTTAAACAATTATTTGATTTTTAAAATATAAGGAAATATTTTTTTAAAATTTGTTGTTGAAAATGTTCAACTATTTAGTTGAATTTTTTTTCTTTCTTGACTAAAATTTTTTCTTGGTTAAAAACTCATCTCTTTGAAAACTCAACAATGTTGTAGATATTTTTCTTTTTTCTTTGTTCTTTCTAGAGCTTTGCGCTCGATAATATATGCATATATACATCTACAACTGTAATTTGTTATTTTTGAATTATCTTTTGTTAAAGATCCTTTGTTAAGGACTTAACTATTTTTTTTTAAATTTGTCTTTCTTTTACTTTCGACTATTTGGTTAAATGTTAAACTAATTGAGTAAAAATTGATCTTTTTTGGGTTAAAGATTCATAATTTTAATTGAGCAGCGCGGAGGAAGCGCAAGGTCCCACTAAAATTACATTATCTCGTGATCTAGAAGAGTCACCATTAATTTTTTATAAGTAATCGAATTATCTGAACAAGAAGAGAGAATTTTTTCCCTTCATGACGAAAAACTGAATTCCAAACTTTTTGGACATTTTTTTGGTCAAAATTATAAAGAAAAAATTCTTTGAAATTTTAATTTTTAAGCGTATACTTTTATCTATAACACCTACAATGTTTATTAAAATTCGTTACATGTTGTCAGAAATATAGATATTTCAAAAAAATGTGATGCCGAAATTCAACATGGCGTAACTCCCGTAATTTTGAACATTTTCAAAAATTCTTTTGACCCTAATTGTCCCTTATATAAAACTATAATTTTATAAAGTTGACTCAAAATTGAACAAACACCTACAGATCCTGATATTCCTAACGTATACTGACCCAAATATCAAATAACTAATTTTTAATAAATAATTACATATTACAATTATTTTGACTAAAGTTACACTTATATTCTTCTTTTAATATTATCTACTCCACTTTAAGCTTATGCCTCGTCTTCTCAATCATAAGAGAATGGTAAAGTATTGGAACAAAGCAATGTAAAATGTAAACACCAAATAACTTATTTTTAATAAAAATTACATATTCAAGTGTGCGAAAAAAGTGACTTATATACTTCTTCGAAATTATAAACATCACTTTGAGGTTTTGCCTCGTGTACGTCTCAATCAAGACAATAAGAAATATAATTATACGCTAACAGTTTTGCGAGCGCCACGGCGCGCAGCGATTTGTCTTGTTATGACAAAGAATAAATCAAACGCCTATCTTTTCTGTTATACATATTTAATCAATTTTATAAAATATTAGTATAAAATAAAAGAAGACGCCAAGGGATGAGTTCCATATCTGAAACTGTAATTAATCTTTTATGATAGGATTTCAACAAATTTAATATTTTCTTGTAGAAAATGAAATTGATCTATTTTATAACGCGATATATGATTACTGTACGAATTTTGATTACAAGAGTAGATAATCCTTTATAAAGTTGGAAAAAATTACATTATTGAACGCAAATTTCTGCCAATTTTCGAATCTCGGACTTAGTTAAGTCTCCCACTGTTCGTTGGAGTTTTCACATTAAAGTTTATAAAAATATAAATATTTTCTTTAAAATTAAACTTCTAATTATTATATTTCAAATTACATTGAAATTAATGAAATCTTGTATTAAAAATAACACTTTTAACAAATAAATACTTGAAAACTTATAATGTGGGGTGAAGGTGTTGTTGAAATATTCATAATTTTAGTTAAAAATTCATCTCTTTGGTTAAAAGATTTACTTTCTTTTTAAATTCTTTTTTTTCTGAAATAAATTAATTTTTTGTTTGAAAGAGTCACTTTTCTACTTTTAGTTTAAATTCGAATCTCTTATATAAAATTAATCATGATGATTGAAAATTCGTTTCTTTATTTTTACCATGCATCTCTTGGCAGCATCTGCATTCGTTGAAATAACAAATATTACATTTTCTATCGAAAATCCATATTTGCATGTTAGAAATTCAACAAATTTGTTGAAATTTTACATACTGGTTCGAAAATTCATCTCTGGTTAAAAATTTAAATATTTTCTTGAAAATCTTTTTTTTTGTTTTAAGATATCCACCACTCTGTTTTCATTGAGAATTCTTTTTTTAATGCAACTCTTTTTGGTCAAAGATTAATCTTTTTTGTTTGAAAATTTGGCCATTCAGTTTAAAATTTATATTTGTAGGTTGAAAATTTAAATATTTGGTTAAAAGTTAAACTATTCGGTCTCAAATGCAAATCTTTCTTCAAAAAACCAAATTTGAAAAAAAACCGCTTACACTGAAAATGAAAAAGTTTAATGTTCAGTTTAAAAAATTTAAAGAATTTGCAACCAAATAGTTACTGTTTCATCTGAAAACATAAAATTTTAATAAAATAGTTAAACTTTTATATAAGTAAATAAATTTTGAACCGAACGCTAAAAAAGATGATTATGTTAAAACAACAACAGCTGAATTGAACCAAAAAAATGCATTTCAAGCAAATTTTAAAATTTTTAACCAGAGATAAGTTTTTAACTAAAATAATGAATCTTCAACCAAAAAATATTAATTTGTAAAGGGTCGTTTAACCTTAAAACAATTAGAGAAATGTTCAACAAAAAAGAATAATTTACAACCAAAGAAAGAAAGAATTTTCAACAAAGGAATTAAATTTTCAACTAAAATTATGAATCTTTAACCCAAAAAAGATCAATTTTTACTCAATTAGTTTAACATTTAACCAAGTAGTCGAAAGTAAAAATAGAAAAATTTTAAACAAAATAGTTAAGTTCTCAACAAAGCATCTTTAACAAAAGATAATTCACAAATAACAAATTACAGTTGTAGATGTCTATATGCATATATTATCGAGCGGAAAGCTCTAGAAAGAACAAAGAAAAAAGAAAAATATCTACAGCATTGTTGAGTTTTCAACCCAAAAAGGCAAGTTTTCAAAAAAGCAGTTCAATTTTGAAACAAAGGAGATACATTTTTATTGTGTTCATGTTCACTAAGAAAATCAAGTTTCTACCCAAAGAGATGAGTTTTTAACCAAGAAAAAATTTTAGTCAAGACAGAAAAAAAATTCAACTAAATTGTTGAACATTTTCAACAACAAATTTTAAAAAACTGTTACCTTATAGTTTAAAAATCAAATAATTGTTTAAAAAGTCGTCTTTTTTGTAAAATATTAATCTTATTGGTTAAAAATTAATTTTTTGAACATAGAATTTTTTTATAACGAAAGAATAGTTCTCTAAAAACTTAATCTAAAAATAACATAATTCCCTTCCTGATCGATTCAGCGACTTGAAGTGCAGAACCTGCCTAATGTTAAATGGATTTGATCTCCTTTGAAATAATTTTTATGACACTGTTTTTTTTTGTTTTTAAACAGTTGTTAAACTAAACTATCCCATTTTTCGTTGAATATTAAGTTCATAAATGAAGCTTCATCTGTTACAGTTTTAAACGAACCTTTTTTATTGAAAATTCAACTATTTTCTTCAAATTTCTATTTTTTTAAATTAATTTCTATAATGGTAAAATCTGCTTATATTACTTTTGATTTAATAATTATATTTCGCAGATAAAAATAATATATTTGTTTTAAACTTTCTAAACTTTTAAACTTTTTCTGTTTTGGTAGAAAATTAATCCTTTTGATTCAAAATCGATCTTTTTCCGTTAATGATTGAACTATTTGGAAACAAATTTATCTGCTTTGATACAGTATTTAGAAATTCAGAATTTTGTTGAAAATTCGTCATTTTTGGTAGAAAAATAAACTTGTTAATTGAAATTTCACTTTTTTATGATTCTATTATTTTGATAAAAATTCCTTTTTTGGTGAAAAATTAATTTATTTAAGAGAAACGTCGATTATACCATTTTTGATAGAAAAATGACATTTAAAAAAAATGGATCTTTTTTTTGTTAAAAATTAAATTTTTTTAAACCTTTTTTTAGTTGAAAATTTAACCATTTGTTTGAAAATGCACATATTTCGATGCAAATTTCTGTTTTCGGTAGGAAATTAGTCTTCTTGGTTGAAAATTTATCTTTGTAATTAAGATGAAAACTATTAAGTTTCACATTCCTTTTTTTTGTTAAAAATTAAATTCATTTACTAAAAATTAAACTGTCCCACTTTCGGTGAAACATGGAAATTTTTAATTACAAATTGATATTTCTGTGTTGAAATTTCAAATACTTGTTCGAAACACCGTCTGTTTTTATATAAAATTAATCTTGTTGATTGAAAATCCATCTGTTTCTTTGAAACTGCATCTATGTATTATCAAATTCATCTATTTTAATAAATTTCAACTAATTTGTTGAAAGTTTAATTGTTTGTTTTTTACTATTAATTCTTTTGACTAAAAAGGAATATTCCTATTTGTGGTTCTATATATTTATATTTTTAATTAAAAATGTATCTTTTTCAGTTAAAAATTCGAATATTTGTTAGAAACTTGATCTTTTTGATTGAGGATTTAACTATTTTATAGAAAATTTAACTGCACAATTTTAGTATGAAAAAAAGTATATTTATAATTAAAAATTAATTTTTTTAGTTAAAAATTCGTCATTTTGGTAGAAAATGAATTATCTTTGTTAAATTCTTAACTTTTTTTATTAAGGATTCAACTATTTATTTGATTTTTTTTGTTTATTAAAAATTAATGTCTCTAAGGAAAATTTTCATTCCATCATTGTTGGTTGAAAACTAATCGTTTTTTGTAGAGAATTAATTTTATAGGTAAAAAATTAATCTGTTTTTTATTATCTTTAAGATAGGTGTCCAAAATCAATTTTTATTGTCTTATATAGGGAAGAAACGTCTTGCATAACTTACTATAAAAAAATTTATCGTTGAGACATTCTGCTAAATAATGTATAGAACCTGCTTGATTTTAAGTGAATACTATCTTATTCCGAATACTTTTTAAAATATTGTTCTTGTATAGAAAATTAAATGGATGAAAAACTTACATAAATCGATATAATAACTAACTAAAACTCATTCTCAGTAGGTTAGATTAATGAAAAAAATGTTAATAATGCTATAAAGAAACTAATGAAAACGAAATTCATTTTTTCGTTATTTGTTATGATTACCTACTTAAAATTCATAGCATCTGTATGAAATACAACAGATACTAATATGCGATTACAATTAGTCAGAAATAGCCAACTTTTAGCAATTATTTCAACAATTATGGTAAACAAATATACGTTTTGACCATTTTTTCATTATTTTGTTGCGTAATCAACTAAGCCTTTTCGTAAAATAATGACAAAATGTGCAATTTTTCTATAGAAAATATTTACTTTAAAATAAAAAAATTTTCACGATGAATTAATTCACAAAATCTTATAATTATAATTAGGAGTTTTTGACCCTATAAAAAACATGACCGCCAGGGTTTTTGGTCCTTGTCCGGTTTCTTGTCAGCCTCTCGATGATCGCCAAGTGTCTCTACTGGTTCCCGCTTCTTGGCCATTTGAATTTTACCTTTTATGTATTCCACAGTTTGATCTTCCTCTTTTAGCGTATCAATCAAGTCCCTAATATAACTGTATGATTTAGGCAACGTGTTTAACATACGATTTAATTTTTCTTTCTCAGCCACGCTTGCACCCGCGTTTTTCAACTAATTCATCGACTTTTCAAAATCACTGAAAAATACTACCGAATCACTATAATCCTTAAGTCTGAATTTTTCGAGCTTATTTCTGCACAAAATTTGTAATGCCGTAGATTCTTTTAAATACAAACTATCAAATTTAATGATTATTTCATAAGCCGTTGTTTTATCACATACAAACTATAATTGTTTATTTGATATAGCACTGTATATATAATTTATAGCCTTCAAATCACTTTCGTCCCAATTAGCTTCATCCGTGCTCAATTTAGCTCTTTGAATCACTAATTCACACTTTTCATTTTAAAAAACATCGTTATACGTTTCTTCCACATACT